>NC_092176.1:26864320-26924320 GCF_045791955.1 Oncorhynchus clarkii lewisi | reverse complement strand
GGACCTGTTCTACCTAGGGTTTCTCTTTCACAGCTCTCCGTCTGTCTGTCTGCCAGTCAAGGGCCAACTTGGCTACAACGTGTTGCTTTAAGTCGATCATGTAAATCACACAACAGAGCTCAGAACTCTATCAGCTACGTCCCCTGCCCTATATTCACAAGCTAATCTATGAAATGTATTAAACGATTTAAATGCTCTAAACTTTTTTTTTGTACACCTAAGTTAAATGTAGGCGGACGCAAACATTTAAGAACATAATTAAAATTGAGTTATTAAAGTTAGAATCTTTCAATTTTTCTAGGCGCACTGCCCACAAATGTCAAGTCCCACAGGAAAATATTTAGGTGCATATGTGAGTAAAATGGTTGCACTGTAAGTCCCTGCATTTGACACCACTTACTCCAACAAAGACATTATCAATCAAACCACGCTGTGCAAACAGTGTGATCACTCAATATGGAAGTTAATGCCCTGGAAGGAGTTAGAGGGATGTTGTTTGTGTACTGTGCCCTGACCTGTCTACTAATTGCATGAGATAAAGTTACATTTTTGGCATTACATCTTCCCTGGCAGCCCTACAACCACATGGGAAACCACTTTATAAAATATAATTCTAGCTCTGCTAAGATTGATTGTGTGCTGCCTTCAGCCTTCATAGTTTGTTTACTTCTACATGATCGTCACTAGACTTCAACCATCTCCCTGACCACCTTCCTCTGATCAAGCCATGGCCTGTCCCTCCCTGTCTTAGAGGATGCATGCTCTCAGACTTGACCTCTATTGGGTGACCTAACTAAGGCTAGGCTACTCATGATGTATCGCTTGTTTGTTTATTGCTTTTGAAGCGCTTTGAGATTTTTATAAAAAGCGCTATAGAAATGTAATTAATTATCACTTATTCTTTCCACTGCCACAGGGGACAAAAATGACAGATTGCTCTTCTTACAGTTATCCGTTTTCACTTACACTGTAGGTTTACAGAGACATTACATTGTGTTTATATTTGAGAAAGTGAATGTAGGTGCATGGCTTACCTTGTCCTTTTCGTGTGGCAGCAGGCGGACAGGTGGGAGGGAGTCCAGCGCCACGGTGCCTGTCCCATCCAACTGGGAGCTACGGCTGATGAGGTGGAACAGCGGCCCATTCTTGGCCACCCTGCCGTGGGCACACGCCCGCTTCAGTGCCACTCTCAGCTGCTGGTGGAACAGCCCGGGCCCCATGGAGCCACTGCCAGACAGGTAGGCCGCCACATCACCCTGGCACTTGAGGAAGCGCTCAACACTTTTTAGAGTGGAGCCCCCTGGCTCATGGAGCCCCTCCAGGGAACGCTTGATCAGCTTGTTCCAGTCCAGCCCTGGTTTCTTCCCAGAGCGATGGTGGCTACCGCCATGGCCCACATGCCCATGATGACCACCCCCTCCTCCACTGCTGCCCAGGCGGGGTTTGGGGAAGGCCAGGCGGCCGGGGTTCTCCGGATCCTTGTAAGAGTTGAGCCCCTTGTTAGAGACTTTGAGGATGGTACCATCCTTGACACTGAGCTCCAGCTGCTCCAGTATAGTCTTGCGGTCCAGCCCGTGGGACATGGACACAGCGTTGCATATCCTCTCCTCCGATGGCCGCTGCTTCTGCTTCTTCACCTTCTTGATGGCCTCCAGGATCCAGGTGGTGTACATTGGGTTGGCCAGCTTCACCATGACTGCGGCTGGAGGTCGCAATGACGACACACACAAACACACGCCCGTAGCGGGCAAAGGGTAAGAATCCCGCGGCCCAGGCCGCCGCCTCCTCCTCCTCCTCCTAGCCCCTCTGTCCGAAGACTATCCTTTGTCCCGGGGCCGCACAGTGAGTCCCTCAGAGCCTGGTCCTGAGCAGCACGGCAGGGAACAGCTCACCATAGCATAGGCTCCACCGCCAACCCACCCAATAAAGCTTGGTCCACCCACTACCCTCTCCCGGCAGGGTCAGTTAACCTGGAGGAGAGCAGTGTCGTGGAGCAGCAGGTACTAGACTAACTCTGGAGCTGTGGTGGACCCACACACACTACAACAATAACACTTAGGTTTCTCCCACTACTGCCTGTTGCAAAGGGCCGAGGGACAAACGGCTACAACCTGAAGATTCAGTCTCCCCTCAATGTAAATAAGAGGCTCTCAGTGTGATGTGGACACCTTGACTGTCATCTTTAGTTGAAGGTCAGTTGTACTGTAAGGGTAGAATCAGGACAGTGGGGGAAAAAAGTTCTGTAGATTATTGGAATAAACTCTTTTGCAGAAGGATGTAAATGTATTTCATCCGTGCGGCTCCACTCCTTCACACTCTCTCTTCTTCGCTCTCCAGCGGTATCCACTTGTTCTCCGACCTGGAAGGGGACAGATCTCTCACCCCAGGGAGCGGCGAGGGCGGATCACCTTCATGCACAGTCAACTTCAGCAGGAAACGCACCCTGCTGAAACAAAGGACACAAACATGGAAGGGTCAGAAAGCGTGTGCAAGAGAGAAAGCAGCAAGACGGTCACATTCTGCAGGCAAAAACTGAAAGAAAAACATCTTTAAGTTTTGTATTAGAGTTGAGGTAATTCTGCAGTTTCAAAACATTTGCTTCCTTTAGTGCCTACTGAATGTAACCCTCAAAAGACATGTACTAAGACACTCAAACAACAGCAGAATGTAAACAAGTCATGCTTGGCAACTAAACACAGAGACAGTTAAGGAGCACACATCTTGTATGAGATGGATACATGCTGCCTGAAGTCTAGATCAACATTACCTGACATGAGCAGCGTTTATAACACTGAACATAACAAATACATTTAGGATGGGAAAAGAAAACCCTGAGCAGAGGGCATAGTTAGCTCAGAAAGACAGTGCCAGACTAGCGTCTGAGTAGGTAAACATCAGCCACTGTGATGATCTCTAATGTAGATATGGAGGTAACTTTACATTCTGTTCTCCATTTGTGTAAATGCAGATTCTTTAAACCACAAAACCAGAGCGAGCAACTCTCATAAGTGGCATAGTAAACACTACGGAAGAAAGCCCTACCTCCTTTATTTACATGTATATTATCTTTATATACCTAAGAATTTCACAACATGGGCTCATGAATTGGGTCCGAAAACAGACATTGATAAAAAGGTCATAACAACAACAGCCCAGATTATGGAGAACGGGATACATTGTTGAATTCTTGACATTATGATTTTGCCAAGCCACATGGTTCTCACTTTGAACAGCAAAACAAATCAACTAAAATAGCTAAATAAACGGAACACTACTAGCTATCCACATCTCGTGTTTTCAGTGCCTTGGCTTGATTTCAGCAAGCACGCTAAAGTTAGATATATTTGTATTCCATGCACAACAAACAAGATCTTGGATTACATTTGTGCAGTAGCTGATTAATATAGATCGTTTTTTTTAAGTGACCTAAGGTAGCTAACGTTAGATGTGTTCGTTATCTAGCTAAACATCTCTCATATTACTGGTAGCTAGCTATAGTAACCATGTTAACGTTAGCCATTTATTTGAAAACAGATTGGTGTTACCGTTACTATATACCACAGTAGTTAACGTTAGCTAGCTAGCCAAGCAATAGCCGAGTGTCTCACTTTCTCAACCTACTCCTCTGTTTACTCTCACTGATATGATAGGCAATAGGCTGTGTTGCTACAAACCTACCCGCGAACTGATATTGCTAATTTGCTTGCTAACACTAACGAAATAGCTCAAAACAGTAACAACGTGTAGCTAGCTAGCGGTCTTAAGGAAACCAGCGCTTTGACACAATCAACAATGACAGATTCCTACAACGCCCGAGGTTTCAAACAATAACACAGGCAACAATCACAAGGAACAATCTAATTTAGAATAGAATGGATGATATTCACGATGAGATCGCTGACTGCAAATGCACAATGTAAGTTGTAAACGGCCATAACCGCTATCGGGAAAGTGCCAAAATGACGACTTCATAGTGGATAATTTTTCTACGTTACAATATATGTTCTATGGCCGTTCGGCCTCCTTCGCCTCGGCTCTGGGTGGAAATATTTCCCGGCAAGACGCGTGTCTACACACGGCTACCTATCCCTCACCTTTCCTTACTTCCTTCCTGCATCACCCACCCACATAGTGCCTGCGGACTGCGATGCGGTGAAGACAAGGCCGTTGGAGCGAAGTAGGCCTCGGCTCGCCCCCTCCCTCCCCCCTCGCGATCTTCATCTCCCCGTACCCCGTTCCCTCTACCTCTCGCGTTTCCCAGAAAGCTACCACTGGTCCAGTTCGGGTTTCAAAAGGAAGCTCGGAGACCCTGTAATATCCTCTCCCCACTAGCCGCTACTCACCGGAATTTCGTGTCGAGTTGCCGAAGAGAATGTGCCAAAAATCCTTCGAATCCGAGACAACAACAAGCCCAAAAATGCAGCCAGAGACCAGAGGCTCCAAAGCTGACGCCATCTTTGAGTGAAACAGCAGCTCAGCTAGTGGGGGAGGGGGGAACAGTCGGGGCCAGGGACCGTCTGCGTCGTTCAAACTGCAAAGCCGAGTGGACAGGAAAACTCAATGCAAGGGGAGAGGGGGGGGACAACGGAGTTGTAGCTGTGAGGGGTAGATGTCGGTTGAACACATGAAATGGAAGAAAGGGAGGGACAGATGGTGGAGCAGAAAAAAGGATAGAAAGGTGTTCTTGCTGTCTCCACTGGGCGCGCGCGCACACGGAGAGTGTCATTTAAGGGAACGTCTGAATTTATACATTTTACAGCTGGCTCGTGAGAGAAAAATCAAAGCAACTCAGTGTGGTTTTAAATGAGAGGGTATTTAAAGATCAAAGCGAGAGCCCTCTCTACACAGACCGGTAGGTTCTGCAATCTATTGTAGAGGCTCTGTTATCTATTAGAGCAGGAGAATGAACCAGCAAAGATACAGTGCTCCAAATAAATATCGGAGGCTTGTTACTAATATCCGAATACACTAGTATCACAAAAGCGTATCTGTTTAGGTTGGTCGCTGGTTCCTCGCCAGTCAGATTATTATGGCTAATATTATCATCCCACACAAAAAAAACGCTTATTTTAAATGAGCGCAATGCCGAGCAGCAGAGAACGACACCGGAAGAAACGACCATTAATTGGAATTGACAGGTGAATCTTGTAACACCTTTTCCCGCTCATGAATGTTCTGCATTTCAGAAGCGGAGCTGTTTTCAAACAATATGGTATTGTTTGAAATAATATAATATTTTTCATTTGCATATCATTTGGACATTTAGGGAACATTTCTTGATATCTCACTAAACGATCTCTGAATCTACAAGTGCCACATTATGTGCTAAGTGCATTATGTCTTGTAGGGCTACATCATGCATGGTTCAGTGTAATGCTATCAGTGAGTGATCTTATTTATACGATTTTATATGATCATATCAACAATATATAATACATTAAAATTGTCACATCCTACTGGTCACAGAGGTCAATTCAACGTATTTTCCACATTGGTTCAACGTAATTGAATTGAAATGACGTTGAAACAACGTTGAATCAACCAGTGTGTGCCCAGTGGGTTGGAACTGAAGACATGAATTACATTCTTTAGTTTGCTCTTTGTTGAATAGAAAACATCAACGCCTGCCTGTATATCAACCAGGAAAAGACCAGCCCTCCCTATTAAAACTCCCTATTCATGATGATCTTATGATCTCCCTGGACGCTAAATTAAATTATGTGAAGCATTGTTTAAAATGATTAGCACCCTGCAGTCCTCAAGAGAGGGATTATCAAGTCATAAAGGGAGCAATTAGATCATAGGAGGTTTTCACTGGTTAGAAAAACCATATGAGACAAAACATATGCACATTAAAGTAGCTACCCGTATGACACAGTAAGTAGGTAGGTAGGTAGGAATGTAGGCTGGCAGGCTATTGTAGTAGCTTTTGACAGAAGATAAATATATGAGTGCAAAAAACATTCTAAACCAGCATGAAACTACCATTATCACATCAAATCAAATTTTATTGGTCACATACACATATTTAGCAGATGTTATTGGTCACATACACATATTTAGCAGATGTTATTGGTCACATACACATATTTAGCAGATGTTATTGGTCACATACACATATTTAGCAGATGTTATTGGTCACATACACATATTTAGCAGATGTTATTGCGGGTGCAGCGAAAGGCTTGTAAATGGCATACATCTTAAAATATTAGAAAATGGTATCTTTCAAATATTTCAGTACTATAGTGATCATAAAATGAAACTGAACATAAGTTTGTTGAGATATGTATTGAGACCATAATCCCCCAAGTGCACAACATGAACATAAACATATAGCAATCAACATCAATGAATAATGTCATGCACTATGACAGAGATCTATGACAGAGATCATATCAATTAATGCAGAAGTCTGGTTTAACAAAAACAGTGGAAACACCCCCTGGATGCGAGTAAAATGATGCATGCTTTTCTGCCAGACAGATCAACCATGGGACTTTTGTTTTGGTCCATGCTGCTGTTTACATTCTGGCCTATGAGGGCTTCAGAGAGGGCATTATATATTCCAGACTCTGACATTGCTCATTCTATTTCTTTATTTCTTTAAAAAAAAAAATGTTAGGTAATTTTACTGCACTGTTGGAGCTAGAAACACAAGTTTTTCGCTGCACCTGCAAATCTGTGTACGTGACCAATGGACTTTGATTTGATTTGATTTTTACAGACAGGCAGGGTGCACAGACAGGAGGAGAGGTACTTAGCAATAACTGCCAATAGCCTTGGCAGCTATAAAGACGGTCAGACAACTTGATTTTGAGCAGTAGAGTAAGACAATATCACAGAGTATCAAATAACAAATGAAAACATAAGGGAACATGAAAAGAAAATCCTTATATGCCTGTTGCATTTAGTCAAAGAGAATACTTTATTTTGTAAATGAAGACAAACACTGCTGACATTACATACATGCATTCATGTGTAAAGAGGGTTGAATAGTCAGTGCAGCTGTGAGTAACTGACTGCAGTCAATCTGTGCAGTGGTGCCGCCAGACCCATATAACTGTGCAAAGTTCCTGTTTTGGGGGTTGGGTGAGTGAGAGCTGTTGAGTCCTGCACAGATAGCTAGGCAGTGGCCAGGACTGCTTTTGTCCATGTGAACTAGCAAGCTTCCTGCTGTGGCTGGCTCCTAGCCAAGTCCCAAAACCCCACAGCTCACACCCCTCCCATCCTGGAATGGGCTGCTGAAACATAAAAAGGAAATTTCCAGGCCTGTCCGGCAAGAGCATGCCCCCACCCATCTCCACCCCCATGGCCCCTAATTCCCTCCCCTCCCTCAATCCAAAGGGGACAGAGAGCAGCTGGAAGGTAAAGTGCAGCTTGTTGGAAACCCAGAGCCAGGGCCCCGCCTGACTGGACACACTCCAGGGATTGAGGTTTGAATTTAAAGTCAAGCCAGACACCTCTCACACACTCACAAAGTGGTGGAGAACTCTTTGCAGTCTTTCCTCTTTCTGAAATTCAGCTGAAAACACAAACTCCTCTGCTAGTAACTTAAAGTACTTTTAAAGTGCCTTGAAGTACACTTCTCTGTCATAGACATTGCCCAATTGAAAGATAAAGGAAGAGGTTGTTTGGAAAACTCTGAGGTTTGACAAATCAATTGTCTCGCTGACTGTGCCTTGCAATCCTTTCAGTCTGAGTACATTTAGAGATGTGCCACTGCCAAGGTAATTTACATGAACAACTCATTCTGACTGTAATATAATGAATCCTAAGTGGTGGAGTTCTGTATTCAGTAACAATGACAGACAGTAGCGCTACAGTACTGACATATCTATGACAAAGAGCTTTGTCAACTGTAACAAATCTGCATGTCCATGAAGGAACCTGTTGGTTCAAAACAGGAATATTACTCTGTCATAATGCAAGGCATTACTGTGACATATTCATTGTTGTACAGGCAATTTGGGTCCCTTTGGTACTGCTACCATAGCCAAACCCTGTTGGAGAGAATCCATTGGCCAAGGCATCATTCCAAAACACTGCTAGTTTTCCATACCCCAAAATCACAGAATTCTCAAACAAGTCTAGACCTTACAGCGGGACGCATGTCATAATTTAACGCCTCCCTTTAAGAGAGGAACATTATTGAAGGTGGTAAAACACATTTGGTGGTTTAACTCTGGCTTAGCTCCATTTCTGCCATAGGCATGTTCCTAGGGGGATAAACAGCCCCCAGTCCATTCAGTGTGTTGTTGGACCCCCTTTGTCTTTCCCAGACACAAACTGGGTTAAGGCTAGGACTCTCCCCTGGGGCTATAGTCCCTGATACACAGTGGTACCACATGCTGCCCTGCCTGAGAGGAGTCAGCCAAGGGATATCGAGGCCCCAAGTTGTATTTATCCGGAAGGTTCTTCAAGCAGAGAAGAATGCTGCGATATCCTGGATGATCAGTGTTTCTGTTTACTATTTACATATTTATTTAGAATATTTCAAAAGAAAAAACAAACATTACACACAGAAAAAGTTGCGAGATTGGTGTACCCCATGTGATTTATGTCTTCTACAGTATGTCTTCTACAGTATGTCTTCTACAAAAATAAGCTTGAGTATTCCCATGGACCAGTCAGTCTATAGACCTTGAGTTGTAATGTGAAGTCTCATACACTGAGCAGGATGCACCTCAGACAACAATGCCCCCTCCAAGACCCTTTCGCATTCCTGTGGGCCCTATTGGCGGGCTGGGGACTTAACCTCTGGAGCTCATTGTCTGCACTGCTTCTCTTCCACTCTGTCTCTGCAGACTCCCATAGTATATCCCCATTTTCTCCCGCAACACTTACTTTCTCAATAATCTCCTTCTCAATAACTAGTATCACCACTGCTTCTGCTTTATTAGCTTCATTGTGAGTTGGGATGAATGACTACTGGGGGCATGTGGGTTTGTCAATTAATGAACCTATAGGTAATGGAGAGTTCTTTGATATCTTAAGTGTTCTGTGGATATGCCTCTCCTTGAGTACTCCCTGTTAATATCATTGATACGTAATTCAAGATTATGACCCATATGACATTTCAACATGGGTTACTTTTAAGTTGAGCCCTTATGTCATATATCAAATAAAACACATGGTGTAAGTCCTCGCTAAGTATTCTATGATCCTCATGATTCATTTAGCCATTCAAGATAGCACATAATTAGGATCAGGTTTGTGTACAGATCTGTATGTTTGTCTCCCCCCTGTGTCGACCAGGGGAAACTAGAAAGATCGGGGGGAAATACGTTTAGGGCATATTTTTCTCATAAGATGCAGTAACGTCTCCCATAATGTACTATAGCCATGATGTCAGAGATAGTAGAATTGTTCAAATAAATAGGAAATGGGTATGTCACAGCTAATCTACAGGCCCTCTGTCCGCTGCCACATGCCCATAGAAGACAATTGCCTGTATTTCCTCTATAAGGTCATCAGCCTGCCACAACTTAACCTTTCTCCATCTACATCACAGACACAATTTACCTCCAGGCTAAGTCCCACTCCCTCCCGACCCACTTGGAATCACAACAACCCCTTTTACTGCGGGCAGCCAGCCAGGGCCTGGAAGTCCTCACTGATACCACCGCAAACAGAGAGAGCTTTAAGGTTGTCAATAATGACTCCATTTACTTAACACCGACCCAAACAACTGCTCATTTATCATGGTTGACGTCTGTCATGAACGGAGACAGATCATTTCTCACAGTCACAACCCCAAAGTTAATTTATACAGAATCAGATCAGGGGCACATTCATTATGGCACACCGTAGCAAAACCTAATGCAACAACCAAAATGAGTGTTTGTTATTGAACCAATGCATGTAGTCCATCCATCTCTGTTTCCGACAGTTTTCTTCTGTTTGGTGCCTAATGAATACTACCCCAGTATATATATTTTTGCAAGCCTTCCTGGGTAGCCTACTTCTATTATCCCTTCAAGGTCACACAGCGTCTAGTTAGTATCATCCCTGTGGTGGGCTAGTCATCTCTGATATGGAGCCTTGTCCAGTGTCATGTTTATATTGACATTTTAGCCATTTAGCAGATGCTCTTATCCAGAGCTTCCCTCAGAAACGTACATAGATACACACACACAGGCAAACTACCCACTGAGCACAGACGTCATCAGTTCAATGTCTACTTTTGATTTATATCTGGTTGAGTTGTCAATTAACGTAAATTCTACGTAAAATATAAATAAAATGTCACCATCTCATTTGATTGACATTAAAAGTTAGATGATAAAAAATAGGAAATGGCCTTATATCGATTACTTTTTGCAAATCCAATAATTTTTACACATTGATTCAATGTCATCACATATATTTTGGGGGGTTGAAATGATGGGGAAAGAACTTTGATTCTACCAGGGTATGTTCCTCACCTCATCCCAAAGACACACCTTGTCAGATTGTGTCTCATCTAGTCCAGACATGCCCAGAACTCTTCTCTTATAGGTGTTCTATATTCTTCAACTGGGCAGCAGCACAGCTCTTCAGTTTAATGGCTGTCCCTCACTCAGAACGTATTGTATGTTGGTTTGGCTTGTCAATCAAGTGACCACCACAATTATATTCTACTTAATCTTCTATTCAAATTAGACTTGTGTTTTATTTACTCATATAAAAGCCCTGGGGCGAGTCACCTGCCAGCTAACACCACTACAACCATAGCAGCTGGACAGATCAGGAGAAAAACACAAATAGATTGGAGGAAGCCCACTGAGCACAGACGTCAATTCAATGTCTATTCCACGTTGGTTCAACGTCATTTTATTGAAATGCCGTGGAAACAACGTTGATTCAACCAGTGTGTTCCCAGTGGGAGGGGCCCAAGGAGCCCTTGGTGTTGCAGTAGTCCCCTCCACTCTTTGTTTCCCTCATCCTTCTGCTGTGCTTAGCTTTACAGGAAACCCATGCAGAGCTGAGGGAGAGTGACACCACGCAGCATGAATAATAGAGAGTTGAGAGCACAGATCCTCATCCTACTATAACACTAAGGTCCCGAGGAGCAGATATGAACAGAACAGTTAACACCATTCAGCTCCTTAGCAGAGAAGGGATGTGTGGTGTAGAATGCATGTAACATTATATAAATCAAGTGTTATCTTGTTATTAAGGAACGTTTTCTTTTGCTGGAATAGCTTTTGCACAATGTGTAAAAACAGATGTCGTGCAAGATCTTGTATATCACTCATAAGTACCATAAGTATCAATGACCCAATCGGTAAATGTCATTGTTCCATGAGCAGGAAATAACAATTGTGTTATTTATCACCTGGTGTCACACTCACTTTTTATTTAAAAGGATAGGTCGGCCTGCCAGGCCTATATAGTATATTAAAACCTGAGCTCATAAAGTGGACCTATCCTTCAACAGCTGAAAAGTGCAGTGTAACATAGGCCTACTACACACACACACGTTGATGATTGAGAGAGGGAATGATAGAGTAGACGAGGAGAGGTTCAGTGGAAAGAATGGACTCCATTTTTGTAACTCTCCCTCTCCAGCTGTCAGCCCGCTCGCTATCCCATGGGGGGTTGCCACGGTGACAGGAGGCCACATGTCTTGGGGGCGTCTTTTTGGTCAAAGGACTCCATTGTTCTTGTGTTAAGCCGTGTTCTCTATGCCCGTCTGCCAGGCCCAGGGACAGGGGCTTCACACCCCGACACTCACACCACACACACAGCCCCACTGAACCCATTAAGTAGTAGGAGACGACACGTTCAGCCCTACACTGCAATTACAGCACATATCACTTTTATAGACAGAAATTAAGGAACAAAGCTATTTATATGAGTCCAACTACAAGGATAGAACAAAGACAAATTGATCAATGACTCAGATTCTGCTAATGATCTTATGTAAAAAAAATACAAACTTATAACAAATAAGAATGTGTGTTGTAGTATTTCTTAGCGTGTTTTTAAAATGGCAGATTATTCCACAAGGGCAAAATATCCAACAATGGGTTGAATGTCAAGTAGTTGAGTAGGCCTGATGAATTGAATGTCAAGTAGTTGAGTAGAACCTGATGAATTGAATGTCAAGTAGTTGAGTAGAACCTGATGAATTGAATGTCAAGTAGTTGAGTAGGCCTGATGAATTGAATGTCATGGAGTTGAGTAAGCCTGATGAATTGAATGTCAAGTAGTTGAGTAGAACCTGATGAATTGAATGTCAAGTAGTTGAGTAGGCCTGATGAATTGAATGTCAAGTAGTTGAGTAGAACCTGATGAATTGAATGTCAAGTAGTTGAGTAGGCCTGATGAATTGAATGTCATGGAGTTGAGTAAGCCTGATGAATTGAATGTCAAGTAGTTGAGTAGGCCTGATGAATTGAATGTCAAGTAGTTGAGTAGGCCTGATGAATTGAATGTCATGGAGTTGAGTAAGCCTGATGAATTGAATGTCAAGTAGTTGAGTAGGCCTGATGAATTGAATGTCAAGTAGTTGAGTAGGCCTCATGAATTGTCCTACTGGCTCCACCAGATGGTGACATGTACCCACCTGGCCAAAAAAACACGAGGGATCTTGAAATAAAAAAAATAGGTAATAAATCACTGCTTTACCCTTAGTTTACACACTTGACATAGACAAACTATATTTGTCTTGTAATACAGGAAACAGAGGAGCGAGCACTCCCCCATTCACATCGATGGGGCTGTAGTGGAGTGGGTCGAGAGCTTTAAGTTCCTCTGTGTCCACGTCACTAAGGAATTATCATTGTCCAGTCACACCCACATAGTTGTGATGAGTGCACGACAGCACCTCTTCCCCCTCAGAAGGCTGAAAAGATTTGGCACGGACCCTCAGATCCTCAGAAAGGTCTACAGCTGTACCATTGAGAGCATCTTGACTGGCAGCATCACCGCTTGGTACGGCAGCTGCAAGGAACCTGACCTCAAGACGCTATAGACGGGGGTGAGTACGGCCCGGTGCATCACTAGGGCCGGGCTCCCTGCCATCCAGGACCTCTATATCAGATGGTGTCATAGGAAGGCCCAAAACATTTTCAAAGATTCCAGCCCCCCAGACCATAGACTGTTCTCTCTACTACTGCAAGTTAAGCGGTACCAGTGCACCAAGTCTGGAAGCAACACTACCCTGAACAGCTTCTACCCTGGAGCCATGGCTGCTAAACCGTTAAATAGCTCAATCAAATTGCTACCCAGACTAGCTGTATTGACATGTTTTTGCAATAACTCTCCTGTGGCTCTACCCACACACTCAAACACATTTACACTGGCTCTACCCACACACTCAAACACATTTACACTGGCTCTACCCACACACTCAAACACATTTACACTGGCTCTACCCACACACTCAAACACATTTACACTGGCTCTACCCACACACTCAAACACATTTACACTGGCTCTACCCACACACTCAAACACATTTACACTGGCTCTACCCACACACTCAAACACATTTACACTGGCTCTACCCACACACTCAAACACATTTACACTGGCTCTACCCACACACTCAAACACATTTACACTGGCTCTACCCACACACTCAAACATATTTACACTGACTACCCACACACTCAAACACATTTACACTGGCTCTACCCACACACTCAAACACATTTACACTGGCTCTACCCACACACTCAAACACATTTACACTGGCTCTACCCACACACTCAAACATATTTACACTGGCTCTACCCACACACTCAAACACATTTACACTGGCTCTACCCACACACTCAAACACATTTACACTGGCTCTACCCACACACTCAAACACATTTACACTGGCTCTACCCACACACTCAAACACATTTACACTGGCTCTACCCACACACTCAAACACATTTACACTGGCTCTACCCACACACTCAAACACATTTACACTGGCTCTACCCACACACTCAAACATATTTACACTGGCTCTACCCACACACTCAAACATATTTACACTGGCTCTACCCACACACTCAAACATATTTACACTGGCTCTACCCACACACTCAAACATATTTACACTGGCTCTACCCACACACTCAAACATATTTACACTGGCTCTACCCACACACTCAAACACATTTACACTGGCTCTACCCACACACTCAAACATATTTACACTGGCTCTACCCACACACTCAAACACATTTACACTGGCTCTACCCACACACTCAAACATATTTACACTGACTACCCACACACTCAAACACATTTACACTGGCTCTACCCACACACTCAAACAAATTTACACTGGCTCTACCCACACACTCAAACATATTTACACGGACTACCCACATACTCAAACACATTTACACTGACTACCCACACACTCAAACATATTTACACTGGCTCTACCCACACACTTAAAAATATTTACACTGACTACCCACACACTCAAACATATTTACACTGACTACCCACCACACATACTACATACGCCCACACAACAAGAACACACATGCATATTGACGCCACACACTTGCTACATACACTGCTACCACTGTCTATTATCTATCATGTTGCCTCGTCACACCTACCTATATGTACATAGCTACATCAATTATCTTGTACTCCTGTAGATCGACTCGGTACTGGTACTCCCTGTATATAACCATGTTATTTTTACTCATTCTTATTCACTGTATTTATTTCCTGTGTCACTATTTCTATAATTCTTATATTCCACTTTAACTCTGCATTGTTGGAAAAGGACATGTAAGTAAGCATTTCAATGTTAGTCTACACCTGTTGTTTACATATGACAAATATCCCATTTTTTATTATTGGATGGGTTGGATATGGCTCTGGCTACATGTATTATTAGAAATACATACAGTCATGTGAAAAATTAATGACATCCCCTGAAAAGTAGTAATTTTTTGTAAATATTTGGACAGATGTATATGAAGTCTTTACTTCAACACTATTGACAGATAAAGGTAACCTAATTTAACAAATGAAACAAATTATACTTTGCAGTAATTTATTAATTAAAAAAAAAATCTACAGAAATGCAATACCATAATGTGAAAAAAAGAAATACACCCCTAGCTTCAATAGCTGGTGTTGCCCCCTTTGGCTGAAATATCTTCATGTAGCCCCAAACCATAATGCCACAGCCTCCATGATTTACGGTTGATATGAGGTTCTTCTGTTCAAAGGCTGTGTTTCGTTTTCACCAAAGATGTGGCCAAACAACTCCACCTTTGAGTCATCTGTCCAGAGCACATTGTTCCAGTAGTTTTGGTCTTTACCCAGGTGTTGTCTGGCAAACGTCAGTCTTGATTTTCTTTTTTTTGAGAGCAGAGGCTTCTTCCTGACCTCCCATTAGGCCAAGTTTGTGCAGTCTCTTTCTGACAGTTGACTCATGCACTTCGATATTGATTGTGTCTAGAGAGGCCTGTAGATCCCTTGATGTTACCCTGGGGTTCATTAGAGACTTCTATGAGCATCTTTCGGTCAGCTCTTGGGCTGAATGTGGTGGGACGACCTGTCCTAAGTAGAATGCCAGTGGTCTGGAATTTTCTCCATTTGTAGATGATCCATCGGACAGTGGAACAATGTACTTTTTTTTTCTGCATAAGGAAATTGCATTTGTGTTTATTTTAATTGTATAACATTTTCAAAGCAAATGTTTTTGTGTGTAATTTGTTAAATTGGGTTACCTTCATCATTGAATGTGGTTGGAATGTCCAAATATGTAACCCCCCCAAAAAAAGACCACTTTCGAAAGGGCGTACTTACTTTTTCCAGGACTGTATATGGCTCTAGATGTAGCCAGTTACATCCCTCTACATAATTATATGGTCACCTCACCTACCTATGAAAATATGGATTTCTCCAAATGTTTTATCATGAACATAGGAGACCAATATTCAATCTACATTTCTGTAGTTAGGTATTTTCTTGTCACTGCACTTGTTTTTGGGATTTAGATGAGGGTAGAGTGACCTCTACTGGCCAACTATCAACATACAGAATGAACTGTCCAATTCAAATACAATACATGACCAGAAGCATGTGGACACCTGCTTGTCGAACATCTCATTCCAAAATCAATATGGAGTTTGCTGCTAAAACACACCTCCACCCTTCTGGGAAGGCTTTCCACTAGATGTTGGAGCATTGCTGCGGGGACTTGCTTCCATTCAGCCACAAGAGCATTAGTGAGGTTGGGCACGGAGGCATGGCATATTCGATGGAGTTGAGGAGGTCATGGCTCTGTGCAGGCCAGTTAAGTTCTTCCACACCGATCTCGACAAACCATTTCTGTATGGACCTCACTTTGTGCACGGGAGAGTTGTCATGCTGAAACCGGAAAGGGCCTTCCCCAAACTGTTGCCACAAAGTTGGAAGCACAGAATCGTCTAGAATGTCATGCTGTAGAGTTAAGATTTCCCTTCACTGGAACTAAGGGGCCTAGCCCGAACCACGAAAAACAGCCCCAGGCCATTATTCCTCCTCCACCAAACGTTACAGTTGGCACAATGCATTGGGGCAGGTAGTGTTCTCCTGGCATCCGTCAAACTCAGATTCGTCCGTCAGACTGCCAGATGGTGAAGCGTGATTCATCCCTCCAGAGAACACGTTTTCACTGCTCCAGAGTCCAATGGCAGCGAGCTTTACACCACTCCAGCCGATGCTTGGCATTGCGCATGGTAATCTTAGGCTTGTGTGCGGCTGCTCCGCCATGGAAACCCATTTCATGAAGCTTCCAACAAACAATTATTTTGCTGATGTTGTTTCCAGAGGAAGTTTGGAACTAGGTAGTGAGTGGAACTGAGAACAGGAACTGAGAACAGACGATTTTTACGTGCTTCACGCTTTAGCACTCGGCGGTCCCGTTCTGTGAGCTTGTGTGGCCTACCACTTCGCGGCTGAGCCGTTGTTGCTCCTAGACGGTTCCACTTAACAATAACAGCACTTACAGTTGATTGGGGCAGCTCTAGCAGGGCAGAAATTTGGCAAAGTGACTTGTTGGAAAGGTGGCACATAGGAGACCCCTCCTGTCTCAGCCTCCAGTATTTATGCTGCAATAGTTTGTGTCTCTGACTCTGAATGATCGGCTATGAGCCAACTGAGATTTACTCCTGAGGTGTTGACCTGTTGCACCCACTTCAACCACTGTGATTATTATTATTTGACCCTGCTGGTCATCTATGACTGTTTGAACATCTTGGCCATGTACCGTTACAATCTCCACCCGGCACAGCCGGAAGAGGACTGGCCACCCGTCAGAGTCTGATTCCGCTCTAGGTTTCTTCCTAGGATCCTGCCTTTCTTGGGAGTATTTCCTAGCCACCGTGCTTCTACATCTGCATTGCTTGCTGATTGGGCTGTTAGGCTGGGTTTCTGTATAGCACTTTGTGACATTGGCTGATGTAAAAAGAGCTTTATAAATACATTTGATAGATTGATCCTATGACAATGGCATGTTAAAAGTCACTAAGCTCTTTAGTAAGGCTATCCTACTGGTAATGTTTGTCTATGGAGATTGCATTGCTGTGTGCTCAAATGTATACATCTGTCAGCAACAGGTGGCTGAAACTGAATCCACTACTTTTGTCCACATACTTTTGTATATAGTGTATATGACCCCTGCAAAGACCATTTTGTAATCGCATACATTAGTCGCCTGCTATTTTATTTATTTCTGTATTTACCATATCAATATGTAGAGCCGAATGTTTTCCTTTCCATTAGCTAAAACATCCATTTCATAACTATAAATATTAGGGTGAAAAAGCACGATTCAGTTTAGGCTCTCTCTAACAGCCAAATTAGAGATGAGGAAAAATACATCCGGTCCAAAGGGGTAATGAATACCAGTAAGACTAAATACAATGGTTTTTAATCTTGACATTTAATATTCACTATGATTACCAGTTGAGTTAGTATTGATTGGTTGGTCAGTAGATAATTGTGTGTATATTGACTAGCTTGGTTCGGGAAACCAGCTACAGATCACTGCAGTCTAATATATTGTAGGAAATAACTATAGCAGTAACTTTAATTGTTTAGAATTTAAAAAATATACACTACCAGTCAAGTTTTAGAACACCTCAAGGGTTTCTTTATTTGTACTATTTCCTACATTGTAGAATAATAGTGAAGACATCAAAACTATGAAATAACACATGGAATTATGTATTAACCAAAAGTGTTAAAAAAAACAAAATATAGCCACCCTTTGCCTTGATGACAGCTTTGCACTCCCTCAACAAGCTTTATGATTTTATTTAACTAGGCAAGTCAGTTAAGAACAAATTCTTATTTTCAATGACGGCCTAGGAACAGTGGGTTAACTGCCTTGTTCAGGGGCAGAATGACAGATTTTTACCTTGTCAGCTCGGGGATTCGATCATGCAAGCTTTCGGGTTACTAGTCCAACGCTCTAACCACTAGGCTACCTGCTGCCCCAAGCTTCACGAGGTAGTCACCTGGAATGCATTTCAATTAACAGGTGTGCCTTGTTAAAAGTGAATTTGTGGAATTTCATTCCTTCTTAATGCATTTGAGCTTATCAGTTGTGTTGTGATTAGGTAGGGGTGGTATACAGAAGATAACCCCATTTGGTAAAAGACCAAGTTCATATTATGGAAAGAACAGCTCAAATAAGCAAAGGGAAATAACAGTCCAACACTTTTCTGGTTACTACATGATTCCATGTATTGGTTCATAGATTTGATGTCTTCACTATTTTTCTACAACATAGAACAGTTTTTAAAAAACCTTGAATGAGTGGCTGTTCCATAACTTTTGACCGTCAGTGTATAATTTTATAATTCATCTTTTTAGACATTTCAAGAGAGGCCTGTATAATGTTCAGACAATTAATAGTTTGGAAGAGCCCCATTTTATTTAATGAATACAGCAGGTACACATTCAAAGAGTAAAATTATGCACTGTCTGTACATCTCCTACTCCCATGCCAAACTGTTAAATCACATTAAAAGGTAGATCTTGTTCTATTTATACTACTTAATTACTAAAAACAAAAACAGTGCTTTATAAAACTCACAACAACCAATAGCTATCAAAAGCAGGTGGAAATGGCCAACCCTAGTAAAAAAAAAAATAAGGACCTTCGTAGTGAATAGGGTGCCATTTCATTCACAGGTAGTGTACAGGTAGTGTACAGGCTAGCATCGGAGTGGCTCATAGGTCAGTGTGATTCACTTCTTCCAAGGGAGGGTGTAGTAGAGCCTGGATGGAGCTGCGTCTGCGCCTGGTCTTCCTGCAGACAGCACTAATGGAGTCCGGAGAGGTGTGGGGTAGCCAGGCCAGGCCAGAGGCCTCCAGGGTGCTGCTCTGGTTCCTCAGGCTGCGGCGGACAGACTGATGCCCCCTGCAGGGGAGAGGCCTTAGCACATCATCAATGTTGAACTCCTCCTGTGCCCAGGGGGGAAGGAGGGATTCTGGGTAGGAGGTGGAGGCCTGTTCTATAACGTTACCCAGCTCCATTCCTGACCCGTGGTTATCATTCTCCACTGCCTGTGGCCCATTTGGCTGGGAAGCCTGCTCCTCCTCTATGACTGAGCTGGCGTATATAGAGCTCCTTCTACCTCTGGAGCGGCCTGGGCCCTGAGCTGCTCCTCTCTGCCCGCCTTTGTTTGGACTCTGTTCTACATGGCTCACTGCCTTCTGCTCTGAGGGAGCCACTATGGTGCTAACCTCATCTGGAGGAGGGCAGGGTGTAGTAGTATCAGTGTCTGCTCTAGCTGGACTATCCCCACTCCTACCTGCATCTGGAAGTGTGCCAGTGCATTGATCTGTATCTACAGGGTCTGAGGTACAGTGTGTATTAGGTTCACCCTCTCTGTTACCAGGTACTGTGTGCTTGGCTGGGCTGGACACTAAAACCTCTGGCTGGATTGTTTCTGTTGGGTCTTGTTCTGTATCAAAGTTCTCTACCTGCTCCTCGGTCTCTTCACTCAGCCAGTTATCAACAGGAACACTGACCTTCCTGCCCTTCCCTCTACCTACTCTAATAACACTCTGCCTTTTGGTTCTGGAGGTCTTTGTTGGACCTGACCATCTTCTCCAGATCTGTGCTGCTCTTCCAGTCCCAGAGCTGTCTGTGGTGGTGGAGCCTACAGGGCTCTGGCAGTCTACTGAAGGCCCATCAGAGGGCTCTGCAGCTGAGGTGGTGTCTTCTGGTGAGTCCTCACTGACCGGGGGGCAGAAGCAGCTTGACCACAGGGCTGCAGCTGTGACCACTGCGGTG
The DNA here is from genome assembly GCF_045791955.1 of Oncorhynchus clarkii lewisi. Classification (NCBI taxonomy): domain Eukaryota; kingdom Metazoa; phylum Chordata; class Actinopteri; order Salmoniformes; family Salmonidae; genus Oncorhynchus; species Oncorhynchus clarkii. The sequence goes on along the minus strand of NC_092176.1, from coordinate 26,904,069 downwards.
ACGGGGTCACTGTTAAAGTCATCTTCTAATAGGATGGAGTCTTCTTTGGCTGTGGCGGGAGGACACACAACATGGGTTACTACTGAACATGAAACATGTTCTCAGAACGTTAATTAAATACCTAAAATAACTTATAATTTCCGTCCTCAGAAGATTAATAAAACCTACCAGGAAAACTTTTGGGGAACCACAGTAAAATGTTCTCAGAACCTCCCTGCAACCTGAAAAATGTACGTTCCCAGAACAGGCAAAATGTTAAAAAAGGGCGGCAGGTAGGCTAGCGGTTAAGAGCGTTGGGCCAGTAACCAAAAGGTCATTGGTTTGATTCCCTGAGCTGACGAGGTAAAAAATCTGTCGATGTGCCCTTCCTTGAGCAAGACACAAGCCTAATTGCTCCTGTAAGTTGCACTGGACAAAAGCATGTACTAAATGACTAAAATAGAAAATGTACTGTCTAGGGCTACTAGCTACCAATACAGACTGTATCTGGACATGCACCTAGTCAGAGTGAACGGCCTATGAGAATGCATATACAATACACAGTAGTAGCATTTCTATTGACTGAACTTAGTATTGTATCTCAAGTGTCTGAGTCAGTGAGAGTAGTTGAATGTGCCTTGACTTGAGTGGTGTATCTAAGTCAGGTGTAGGTAACTAGATTCAACTGCAGCTGGTCAGGGGGCCAGAAAATAATTATAACACTTTACACTGCAAATTGACCACAATTAAGCCCAAAAAGAAATGTGAAAATAACACCTGGAGACCTGTCCCAAAGCCACTCCTTCATTGTCTTAGGTGTGTGCTTGGGGTCATTGTCCTGTTGGAAGGTGAACCGTCGCCCCAGTCTGAGGTCCTGAGCATTCTGGAGAAGGTTTTCATCAAGGAGCTCTGTACTTTGCTACTTTCAGCTTTCCCTCAATCCTGACTAGACTCCCAGTCCCTGCCACTGAAAAACATACCCACAGCACTAAGGATGGTGCCAGGTTTCCACCAGAAATGAAGCTTAGCAATCAGGCCAATGAGTTCAATCTTGGTTTCACCAGACCAGAGAATCTTGTTTCTCATGGTCAGTCCTTTAGGTGCCTTTTGGCAAACTCCAAAAAGTCTGTCACATGCCTTTTACTGAGGAGTGGCTTCCATCTGGCAACTCTACCATAAAGGCCTGATTGGTGGAGTGCTGCAGAGATGTGAGAACCTTCCAGAAGGACAACCATCTCCACAGAGGAACTCTGGCAGAGTGACCCTCGGGTTCTTCTACCATTTAAGAATGATGGAAGCCACTGTGTTCTTTGGGACCTTCAATGATAGACAATTTTTGCTACACTTCACGAGATCTCCTCCAACAGATTCGTGTCTCAGTGCTCTAGGGACAATTTCTTCAACCTCATGGCTTGGTTTTTTCTCTGATATGCACTGTCAACTGTGGGACCTTTATATAGACAGGTGTGTGCCTTTCCAAATCATGTCCAATCAAATGAATTTACCACAGGTGGACTACAATCAAGTTGTAGAAACATCTCAAGGATGATGAATGGAAACAGAATGCACCTGAGCTCAATTTTTTGTCTTATAGCAGAAGGTCTGAATACTTATGAAAAAAAGGTATTTCTGTAATGAAATGTTTAACACAATACACACATTTTGAAAACCTGTTTTCGCTTTGTCATTATGGGGTATTGTGTGTAGGTTGAGGAAAACAATGTTATGAATTTAAGAATAAGGCTAACATAATGTGGACAAAGGGAAGGGGTCTGAATACTTTCTGAATACTTTTCTACAAATCTCTATTTGTGGGAATAGGTGGGAGCAGATTTTTTTAATGGTGATTTTAGTATTTTTAGGCCAACAATTAATCAAACATTTTTACCAAAAACTTGGGGGGGACCCTAAAAAATTCAAATCGCCTGCGGGACGGTTGCCGACCCTTGATCTAAAGTGTCTTCATAAGTGATTGTAGTCCAAGGCCTGTTCGAATACTTCCTTGATGTATACAGTGGAAGCCTGGCTCTCACCAAACATGTTAGATCAATAATTAGTTCATGGAAGGAATGATTCTTCCTGGGTATTCGAACAGAGCCTAACAGCTGTGTGCTTACCTGTGGGTTTGCAGTTGTGGGGGTGTTGAGGAGAGTGGCTAAGGGAGGACAGGATCTCCGTGATGGGACTGAGGGTAGGGTTCTTGGATGCATAGTCTCTCTTCCCATACAGAGAACGGTCCACCGCCTTCTTCCCAAAGCAATGCTTTGCTGAGTTCTAGAGAAACACAAACACAGTGAACACCCAAGCTGGTTTGCCCCATTCTTACATCACTCCTTGTTTATGTTTTGTTTATTCATTGTTTTACTGTCACCTCTGAGGAATGCAGTTATTAGCTCAGTTGGTAGAGCACAGCACTTGTAACGTCAGGGTAGTGGGTTCCATTCCCAGAACCACCCATACGTAAATTGTATGCCAACATGACTAAGTCACTTTGTATAAAAGCTTATGTTAACTGGCATATACTACAGTGCATTCGGAAAGTATTCAGGCCCCTTGACTTATTCCACATTTTGTTACATTACAGCCTTATTTATTCTAAAATGGATTAAATAAAATGTTTTCCTTATCAATCTACACACAATACCCCATAATGACAAAGTGAAAACAGGTTTATAGACATTTTAGCAAATGTTTATTTTTTTTATACAAAAATACCTTATTTACATACATTTTCAGACCCTTTGCTATGAGACTCAAATTGAGCTCAGGTGCATCCTGTTTCAATTGATCATCCTTGATGTTTCTACAACTTGGAATCCACCTGTGGTAAATTCAATTGATTGGACATGATTTGAAAAGGCACACATCTGTCTATATAAGTTCCCACAGTTGACAGTCCGTAGAGATCCGAGACAGGATTGTGTCGAGGCACAGATCTGAGGAAGGGGACCAAAAATGTCTGCTGCATTGAAGGTCCCCAAGAACACAGTGGCCTGCATTATTCTTAAATGGAAGAAGTTTGGAACCACCAAGACTCTTCTTCCTAGAGCTGGCCGCCCGGTCAAACTGAGCAATGCAGGGAGAAGGGCCTTGCTTAGGGAGGTGACCAAGAACCTGTGTTGTAATAAAATCAACTATGTGCATTGAGCTTGTCTGATGCCTCAATAGGGCGCCAGAGCAAGATAACCCAACTACTCTCCTCCCGCTCCTGCTGGCTTTCGCAGGTTCTGCCATTACTCTCCTGAAGTTGCCGGTAATAGGCTACCGATCTGCCTGCCAGTTATGTTACATATGCACATTTGTAAAAGTTTCATTTAATTTATAATAATGCCTTTATATCTCAAAATCCTTGTCATGTGGTTAATAACAATTCTATCCAAATAAATTTAAATGATAAACCTAAAAAGTAACTTCTATTGCCATCTATGTAAGAACTGCCTACATTAAGCCAACAAATAACATTGCAGCCTGCAGGTAGAAAATATCCAGATTAAAAATAAATATCCAATAAATCACATTGGCTACACATCTGCAACGAACTTGAAACATTGTATCAACTATTAACTTGGGTCAGGCCCAAAGCTTGCCTAGCGAACTTGCAACATTGTAGAAAATATTCTCGGCCCTCATTTTCCCATGCCAGTAAGCTCTGGACAGACACAGCTTTAGGCTATTTGCGCAAGGGATAAGAAGCAGTGCTCGACTTAGGCAGTAGCTCACTGAGTACCGGCACCTCAAATGTTCTACTGCTTGAGCTCCTGTTCCTTTTATAAAATATTAGCTCAAAAGAATTGTGGAGCTCCTGCACCTAAATATAAACAGTACCCGCAGCCAAAATAAGTACCGGAACCTATTTCAGTCCAAGTCAAGTACTGATAAGAAGCCTATTTTATGACGTTTCCACTGGATCAGAGATTTACATTTTCCCCTTTCACACCAAGTGGTTATTGAAAGGGAGAGAACTGGAAAGTGAATGGATGTAAAAACAGACTTTGTTTGCTTGCTGTTTGAGGTGAAGAAAACAGGTTATTAGTAGTGATGCATTAAGCCAATCAGAAATACTATCAGATCCCCAAATGGGCACATTTTTCTACCTACATTTGCACGCAGGCGGGGTAAACTATAGGCCTACCTCTATACGTGCACGTCCTTACTCAACATTGACAGGAGAGCTCCAAACAAAAGACAATGACTAAATTGACAGAACTAGTAAATGGAATGAAATAAACCAAAACTTGCTTCTCACAAGTGTAGCATAGGTTGTGCACTCTGCAAACAACGTGTCTACTCCGACAATGAAAACAGGAAGACTGAAATAATAATATTGAATGCATTAAAATAAATAACCATAAACATTGTAGATTAGAAATGATAGGAATTAACGGTAAATGTACTGGTGATATACAGTACCAAGAAACACGAGCAATGGACATTAGACCGGTGGAAATCTGTCCTTTGGTCTGACGAGTCCAAATGAGATTTTGGGTTCCAACCGCCGAGTCTTAGCGAGACGCAGAGTAAGTGAACAGATGATCTCTGCATGTGTGGTTCCCACCGTGAAGCATGGAGGTGGTGATGATACTGATTTATTTAGAATTCAAGGCACACTTAACCAGCATGGCTACCACAGAATTCTGCAGCGATAAGCCATCCCATCTGGTGTTGCGTTTAGTGAGACTATAACAGGACAATGACCCAACACAGCTCCAGGTTATGTAAGGGCTATTTCAAATCAAATGTATTTATATAGCCCGTCTTACATCAGCTGATATCTCAAAGTGCTGTACAGAAACCCAGCCTAAAACCCCAAACAGCAAGCAATGCAGGTGTAGAAGCACGTGCAGGTGTATTTGACCAAGAAGGAGAGTGATGGAGTGCACAAGCACCCGACCTCAACCCAATTGAGATGGTTTGGGATGAGTTGGACCGCAGAGTGAAGGAAAAAGCAGCCAACAAGTGCTCAGCATATGTGGGAACTCCTTCAAGACTGTTGGAAAAGCATTTCAGGTGAAGCTGGTTGAGAGAATACCAAGACTGTGCAACGCTGTCATCAAGGCAAAGGGTGGCTACTTTGAAGAATCTCAAATATAACACTTTTTGGGTTACTACATGATTCCATGTGTTATTTCATGGTTTTGATGTCTTCACTAATTATTCTACAATGTAGAAAATAGTACAAATAAAGAAACACTCTTGAATGGGTAGGTGTGTCCAAAATTTTGACCGATACTGCATGTAATGGGGAATTGATATACACTAACAATCAAATGCAAACAATTCACACAATGAAGCTGTAAAACAAGGAATATGCACAAATTGGCAAGAGAGCGCATTCTGGAGAGCAGTGGCATTGTGGGATTGACCAGGCTCCCAGATGCACGTCTGCATTGGCCATGCAGCATTTACGGTGATACGACCTCAGCAGAAGTCAAGCCATTCATACTTCTTGCGCTTCACAGAGCTGTTGTCAAGGAAGTGAGTTTGTATTTATACAGGATGTACCACCCCCACCTACCGTCAACCAATCATGTCAATGCGGAGCTTTACAAAGCCCTCCGCATTGTTACAACATTTGGGAGGCACATAGTGATGGGTACAGAGCTGGATTTAGCCTCTGCATGCTCTGCAATTTCGTCACATCCTCCATATGGAGCCTCCGACCACATTTTCGTATCGAGCATAAATTGGCTTTTAGTCTAGGCCTCCGCAATAGATTAGTTCACTGAGATGGGTGCAAATGTTACTGCTCGACTAAAAAAAATCTCGTTCGACCAACAGCCAATCGACTAATTGGGGTCAGCCCTACCAGAAGGACAACCATCTCTGCAGCACTTCTCCATTCAGGCCTTTATGGTAGTGTGGACAGACTGAAGCCACTCCTCAGTAAAAGGCACGCGACAGTCCGCCAAAAGGCACCTAAAGAAGCAAGATTCTCTGGTCTGATGAAACCAAGATTGAACTCTCTGGCTTAAATGCCAAGAGTAAAGTCTGGAGGAAACCTGGCACCATCCCTATGGTAAAGCATGGTGGTGGCAGCATCATGCTGTGGGAATGTTTTTCAGTGGCAGGGACTTGGAGACTAGTCAGGATTGGGGAAAGATGAACGGAGCAAAGTATAGAGAGATCCTTGATGAAGTCCTGAGCACTCTGGAGCAGGTTCTGACTGGGGCAAAGGTTAACCTTCCAACAGGACAACGACCCTAAGCACACAGCCAAGACAACGCAGGATTAGCTTTGGGGCAAGTCTCAATGTCCTTGAGTGGCCCAGCCAGAGCCCAGCCTTAAACCTGATCAAACATCTCTGGAGAGACCTGAAAATAACTGTGCAGCGACGCTCCCCATCCAACCCGACAGAGCTTGAGAGGATCTGCAGACAAGAATGGGAGAAACTCCCCAAATACAGGTGTGCCAAGCTTGTAGCTTCATACCCAAGTAAACTCAATGGTGTAATCACTGCCAAAAGATGCTTCAACAAAGTACTGAGTAAAGGGTCTCAATACTTATGTAAATGTGATCTGTTTTTTTGTAATACATAATAAAAACCTGTTTTTGCTTTGTCTTTATTCGGTATTGTGTGTAGATGATTTAATCTATTTTAGAATAAGGCTGCAACGTAACGAAATGTTGAAAAAGTCAAAGGGTCTGAAAACATTCAGAATGGACTGTATATATTATTATAACAATCCCAGTAGTTTCTTCTTTGGCCCCTCAAATGCTCATTCCCTTCCTTTCCAAAACTAAAATAAATACCACAAGTACTCCAAACACCACCACCTTCTAAATTAAGTTTAATTCCTGCAGAAATTTTAATAAAGCAACCACCTAAATTCCTTGAGCATGAGAAAGGCAGATTGACCGTGGCTTACAACGAGGCAAGTAGCTTTGTGTATGTAATACCCCCCCGAGGCTTAGCTCACTGTACTACCCACAGCCACAGTGTGTAATATTATACGTCTCTGTAGCGAGACTTATGAGTGATGAGCAGAGCCCAGACCGACCTTCATCCTCCCACAGGCAGACTTGGCAGCCGTACGAGACGATCTCTTCTTCACAGGCTCACTCTTCTCCTCTGGTTGCTGAAAAAACAGAGATAGATAAGAGAGATATGAAGAGATATACAGTTAGAGGTGGCATTAGGATAGGATCTATTTGGATACACTCACAAGCTCTTCCATTGAGATTAACCCTAGATCATCAGATTAAGATAGTAATAATATTATCTCTGGACCAATATTATCTAATTGGTGTGGAAGTGGAAGGAATGAGGATATCCTGTTCAGTGAATGAGTGGTGCATTACCAGACCTTTCTCTTTCTGCTGCGAGAGCAGGCTGTGGCGGCTGGTTCTGGCTCCAGGGCAGGGTCAGGCACTGGGGCAGCATCTAAAGCAAACACACCTCCGCTTTAGCCTCTCATTTGACCTCACTGACACCCCTGTAAACACTAAACCAATGACTTGAGGCTGAGGAGAGGTGCTGTTACATAAGGGGAGAGAAAGGTGGGTGGAATAAAATTTGAATTCTGACCATAAGTCCCAAATGGCACCATATTCCCTATATAGCGCACCATTTAGGAAATAGGGTGTCATTTGAGACACACGACCAGTCTAAACTAGATACTAGTAACTAGATCTCACCTGGCATTTCCTCACAAACAGAGTCCTCCTCTTGAAAAGCTGAGGTCAGATCCAGAGGTCCAGTCTCCAGCTCTGAAAATACATACAGCAAGTGACAACAATGTGAAGTTTTACACAGAGCTTGACTAGAAACAGCTTCCTCTCAGCAATGATCACTGTTCAACAACCAACCTGCATTGTCCATCCATGAACTGTCAACATCTTCTTCCATTGAAGGGAAAGGGATCTGAGGGCATAGAGAATTACTGCATTATTTACATGGTCAATAACTAACCCACATGCTGGATTACCAGAAAGAAGGCACAACGCATCACCGGGGGCAAACTACCTGCCCTCCAGGACACCTACACCACCCGATGTCACAGGAAGGCCATAAAGATCATCAAGGACATCAACCACCCGAGCCACTGCCTGTTCACCCCGCTATCATCCAGAAGGCGAGGTCAGTACAGGTGCATCAAAGCTGGGACCGAGAGACTGAAAAACAGCTTCTATCTCAAGGCCATCAGACTGTTAAACAGCCACCACTAACACTGAGTGGCTGCTGCCAACACACTGACACTGACTCAACTCCAGCCACTTTAATAATGGGAATTGATGGGAAATGATGTAAATATATCACTAGCCACTTTAAACAATGCTACCTTATATAATGTTACTTACCCTACATTATTCATCTCATATGCATACGTATATACTGTACTCTATATCATCGACTGTATCCTTATGTAATACATGTATCACTAGCCACTTTAAACTATGCCACTTTGTTTACATACTCATCTCATTTGTACATACTGTACTCGATACCATCTACTGTATCTTGCCTATGCTGCTCTGTACCATCACTCATTCATATATCCTTATGTACATATTCTTTATCCCCTTACACTGTGTACAAGACAGTAGTTTTGGAATTGTTAGTTAGATTACTTGTTATTACTGCATTGTCGGAACTAGAAGCACAAGCATTTCGCTACACTCGCATTAACATCTGCTAACCATGTGTATGTGACAAATAAAATTTGATTTGATTTGATTTAGAACAATTCAATGATTGGTCGTACTCATTAGGGAACACTGTAGCAAAACGTTTGGCAAAGGAAAACAAGTGTTTCTTATTGGAAGTTCAGGTAGTCCCTTCCTGTTTCAGTAACCGTCTGCTTCCGTTTGGTCCCTAATGAATAAGACCCTGGCCTCATCATTTTGGGACAGGTCAATCACTGTGTTGGTGATTGACAGGTACCTTTCCCTGAGTATGGGTGCTCTCCTGTTCCCCACAGCAGGGTCCCATAGTGAGGGGTGGGGAGGCTCCAGTTAGAGAGGAGCTGCTGAAGTCCGGCCGGGCCAGGGTTAAGGGGGTCTTCAGCAGTGACCTCAGCTGGGACCCCCCGGCAGATGTTGGGGCGCGGACCGGGGTTCCCCCCTTCCGTAGAGGGGTGCTGGGGGGAAGGTTCTTGTCAAAGAGTTCAGGGGGCAGCAGGATCCCGAAACGCACCTGCTTCTTCATAGTGCCACCATCAGCTTCATCTGAAGGACAAATAAATATTGTTTATTCATCAACATCACTTGACCATAACAGATTTATTCAACCTACTGCTTCCCATACAGAAAAATTTTAGAGGGTGATGAATCATGACCCACAACAGCCTTTGCTGCTCTCAGAAACAAGCCTTTTCTTGCCTCAGTTTTTGCTTAGTCAATATTGTCTGTAGTATGCTTAACTTGCACTGGGCTTCAAAGCGTGATAAAGATGAAAGGATAGGATCCTCTATAACAACAGAGGAGAGCAGCATATTTACCAGTGGGGTTCATCTCCAAAAGAGATGGCATGGCGAACAGCTGGCGCAGAGTTGTCCTGACTCGTCCTGAATGCAAAACCAGAGGTTGGCTGGGGCTGTGCAGTTCAAAAGAGCACTCCTGTGGGGTGAGAGGGAACCAAAGATAATGTTTGAGAGCCAGGCAGGAACCTGTTGTGAAAGTAGCAGTTGTGTTCGCTGCAGAACTGTGAGGGCTTCAATGAGAGGAAAGGAGGCTGCGGTGTTGTGTCCCAAATGGAACCCTATATAGTTCATTACATTCGACCTGCCCTGGAACAAAGTAATTTTTTTTTTTTTTTTTTACACCAGGTCAGTCGACACCACATAAGGAATAGGGTGCCATTTGGAACACATTTGGTGTGTATGTGTGTGTGTGTGTGTGTGTTTGTGTGGGGAAGAGGCTAGATGAAATTTTACCTGGTCCTGCTCCTCCTTGGTGGGAGTGCAGTGCTGCTGCATCATAGGAGAGGGCTGTGGCTTGCCCTGGGACACAGCAGCAGTACCCAGGGCTGGTGACAGAGACACACTAGCAGGTTCTACATTGAGAGCTGGCTGATGGTCCTTGTCCTGGACAACTGCAACCTGAGGAGGTGATCATGATGGGTTAGTGGTTGTCAGAACATTGTGGTCACAGTATAATGGTTCATAATAATTCATTTAGTTTATAAAGACTTTTCTTACCAGTTGCTCAACATGCACACGACAAAGTTGAAAAAAAGACACCAACACCAACTGAATGGTTTGCCAAGTTATATTAGTCATTTAACAGACAGAAATGTTTTGCCAGTGTGATGAGGTTACCTCCGTGTTCTGTTGCTGCTTGAGTATGGTGGCAGTGCGTTTGAGGACAGGAGTGGTGGCCTCCCTAATCTCCTCCACACACTCCCCCAGAGTGCGTGCTGTGCAGCACCTCTTACTGGGTGGGGAAGTCAGAGAGGGATGCTGGCTCACTGGGGACATGTTCTCCTTCCCATCACTATCACAGCTCCACCCACCTAATAGTTAAGACAACACCCATCAACAACTATAGCCCAGAATAGAAAACTCTTAAAGAATATACTAAAAGGGACAATCTGTAGTTTCTGGATGAGACATTTTTAGGAGCTCCAAAAACATAACACAAGAAAAATGCTGGTTTCTCCATGCCCTCACTGAAGTATAACGTATATATTAAAACTTTAAAAGGTGCTACACATAGGATTTGTGTTGTTGCATTGTAATTTCAGGAAACGTCCATAATACATATTCCGCTAATAGTGGAATGCTAGTGTTTCACAGTATTACTTACCCACCAGTGTGGTGATTGAGAAAACAAGCAGTGAATAGTGTAGGGAATCATTGTACCACAAACTGAAATTGAGGGAACAGTGTAGATTTTAGCAAGAAGGAAATTACGAAACAGCTTTCCCAGTTCGACAACAAATTCTGTTCCTTCTGGAAAAATCAATAGGCAAATATCACAGCCAATCACAACACTGGCGTAATACTGTAGAACACTATAATTCCACTATTAGCACCAGATACTGTATATTATGAACATTTTCTGAAATTACAATGCAAAAAATATCTTACAAATAATGTGTGTAGCACCTTTAAACATTTTTTGGGGAAAAGTCCAACATAATCTGATAATTTTTAAATAGTATACTCAGACAAAGCACCAGTTTCAGTTCACGTATTAATATGTGATTAATAACTGATTTATCTTTTTACATTGAAGCAGACTGACCACCAGACAGAACATCTCTTGTCTTGATGCATCCCCCCGTGTGATCTTCATTCTCCTCCACATTCATAATGCTCTGGAAGATGGCCATCTTCTGCTTTAGAGTAGAGGGGACTCTGGGAAAGAAGGGGATGGCTTGGGTATCCTACGAAGAGAGAGAAAAAAGAAATGCACGGTGAACACAAATGGCTTAATTTTATGTGATGCAATTGGTTCATTTTCAATGACAAATGCAGTATAGCAAGAGACAGCTTATAGGCTTGTCATAAATGTAACTAAGATTATTATAGTTCCAACTCAGATGAACAGAAACAGTCCTAGAGCAACTTTTATCTGCAGTGCACTAGTTAGTTAATTGCACAATCTTTGAGTATGAATGAATGAGCAAACTCATCTCACCTGTGGTGTTGTGGGGGGAGTTTTCATCCTTTGTTGGGCAATGTAGCGGATTAGGGAGTTGGTCTCTGGTGAACTCCGTACCCCAACATTGGACCTCCGCTTCACCTTCAGCTGAGCTAGGCGAGATTTTTCTGGGGAAAGACAATACATGCACCATTCAATGGGACATTCTTGATTCAGAAAAACAAACAATTGTCTTGTGTCCTGAACATTGAACATATAGCTAGCTACATTGCCCAGATACATTTGTGTTTAGGGTTATAATAATGAGTTAATTGCAGGGTAAAGTCGGAAAGAGCAGTGGACCCAGTGGAATGATATCAACAGAGTCAACTCACTTCTTCTGTCTGAATTACCTTTGACTTTAGAAGATGGCGTGAAGCTTTGAGTGGAGATACCCAGTTGGGAGGGTGTGAGCAGGGTGAAATCCATGGGTGATGTGATGTTGCTCATTGGAGAAAGACACGAGGCCTCCAGTAGAGTCAAGTTGTCCATTTTCAACTCTGAACCCTAACGTTAGCTACCTTCAACAGAAAGGACTGGAAGCACCTTAAGTGGGGTCTGTCATCTAAACCAAGAAATCACTCAACTGTTGTCAATAACAGTTGATCAAATTGGGTCGATAATGCATTCATTAAAGGCAAAAAGGCTGACAAACCAGGCAACGACTGATGATCACACAAAAGTTTAAACAAGTGCTAGCGAGGAAAGGTTATGCAACAGGCGTTGTAGCTTGCAAGTTATTGACGCTATACATCCAACAAGTGCATATTAAAACGAAGTTAAAGCAATTTAACACCTTTATAAACCGACTCTGATGTTAGCGAAATACAAGTTCACATTTACGTTACAAAATGGCTAGCTAACGTTAGCTCAGAGTTTCTTGGCAAGCTAACTTTAACAATACATTCACTGAATCGACAAACATATTACCCAGCGAAACAGATCAGCGACCATAATAATAAGCTAAATGACTAGATAGCAACAACGAAACCGTTTTCCAGCTAGCTAACATATTACAGCTGGCAAGCTAGCCAACATATTACAGCTGGCAAGCTAGCCTAGGTCCCTAGCGAAATGCACCACTCACAGTAGCCGTGGCACGAAATTCCTTCCGCGAATCGAATAAAGGCTAAAATCTTGTTGAACGTAAACATGTCCAACAAAATAATTGCATGTACGTTTAACAAACGTAAAAGTACATTCAAAAACGTTTGCATTCAAACGTATCAAAATACTGACATAATGCGAAGTTATGGACATTTGGGGACTATTTCGTATGTCTACAGAAGGATCTAATTTCATACGAACTCGCCAATGAATGTGAAAACACATGTCACGTGTCTCGGCAATATCCAATAAATCACATTTGATTTAGTACTGTAAAATGTGTTCCTACGCATTCAAAATAAGTATGAACAGCTGAAGTATCCCAACGTATTCCCCGAAACAAATCAAAACTAAAGAAACGTCCGAATTGTTCAGAAATACAGTGGTATTTTCATGCACTCTTCTTTGTATTGCAACTTAGTCTCACATAGCCTATATAATGCATCTAAAATGTCAAGAAATTGTGATGAAAACCAAATAGGCAAACAGTTGGATCGGTTAGATCAGTGGTTCCCAAACTTGTTATAGTCCTGTACCCCTTCAAACATTCAACTTCCAGCTGCGTACCCCCTCTAGCACCAGGGTCAGCGCACTCTCAAGTGGTGTTCTTTGCCATCCTTGTAAACCTTCCACACATGACACATTTATTAAACATAAGAACGAGTGTCCGTTTTTGTCACAACCCGACCGGTGGGAAATGACAAAGAGCTCTTCTTGGACCAGGGCACAAATAATATAAGAATAATAAATAAATACATGTCTTTATTTAGCCATTTTACATATAAAACCTTATTTGTTCATCAAAAATTGTGAATAACTCACCACAGGTTATGAGAAGGGTGGTCTTGAAAGGATGCACATAACTCTGCAATGTTGGGTTGTATTGGAGAGAGTCTCAGTCTTAAATCATTTCCCTATCCAAAAATCTAGCAGTGGCTTCTGATTAAATCCAATTTTCACAGAACGCTTGTTGCAATTTCGATGAGGCTCTCTCGTTCAGATATCTGTAAGTGGACTGGAGGAAGGGTATGAAAGGGATAACGAATCCAGTTGTTTGTGTCATCCATTTAGGGAAAGTACCTGCGTAATTGAGCACACATTGTCCGTAAGCTTGAGTTCATTTGCACACAAAAAATCATACAATGATGGAAAGACCTGTGTGTTGTCCTTGTTAATGCAGACAGAAAAGAGCTTCAACTTCTTAATCAGCCTCAATTTTGTCTCGCACATTGAATATAGTTGCGGAGAGTCCCTGGAATCCTAGATTCAGATCATTCAGGCGAGAAAAACATCACCCAGATAGGCCAGTCGTGTGAGAAACTCGTCATCAGGCAAGCGGTCAGACAAGTGAAAATGATGGTCAGTAAAGAAAACTTTAAGCTCGCCTCTCAATTAAAAAACATGTCAATACTTTGCCCCTTGATAACCAGCGCACTTCTGTATGTTGTAAAAGCATTACATGGTCGCTGCCCATATCATTGCATAATGCAGAAAATATATGAGAGTTCAGGGGCCTTGCTTTAAACATTTTCACTGTAGTGTCCAAAACGTCTTTCAAGCTGTCAGGCATTCCCTTGGCAGCAAGAGCCTCTCAGTGGATGCTGCAGTATACCCAAGTAGTGTCGGGAGCAACTGCTTGCATGCCACTATGTCTCTCTGTCATAGCTTTTGCGCCCTTAGTACAGATACCAACACATCTTGACCACCAAAGTCCATTTGATGTCACAAAGCTGTCCAGTACTTTAAAAATGTCCTCTCATGTTGTCCTGGTTTCCAGTGGTTTGCAGAAGAGGAAGAGGATGTCTTCCTTAATTGACCCCATGTCTTACTACTCGAAAGTCATCTTTATTCTCACTCAAAAAACTCCAGTGGCTTATTTTTCAAATTGTCATGTTTAGTTTCTAAATGTCCACGCACGAGTGAAGGTGATTGGATGTTGATTATTTAATCAGGTGAGAAAAAAAACTTGCCCAACTGTATTGCCCCATTGGAAAATATAAATGTACTGTTTGAAAATGTGAAGAAGAAAAAAGTGAGTACAAGACCGAGGACATCCAGGATTGTAGGAAGAAAGACTACAGAAAATCGGATGTACTGTTTTCTTCCTTCCACTCACTATCTCTCCCTCTGACCCTCCCTCTACAGCACATCCACCTCCCAATTCACATCTGCAGAGCAGTCTGCTTCCCTTCATGTCCTCTCAATTCAGTTTCAAATCAAGGGGCTTTATTGGCATGGGAAACATATGTTTACATTGCCAAAGCAAGTGAAATATATAATAAACTAAAGTGAAATAAACAATTAAAAGTGAACAGTTAATATTATACTCACACAAGTTCCAAAATAATAAAGACATTTCAAATGTCATATTATGTCTATATACAGTGTTGTAACGATGTGCTAATAGTTAAAGCACAAAAGGGAAAATAAATAAACATAAATATGGGTTGTATTTACAATGGTGTTCGTTTTTCACTGGTTGCCCTTTTCTTGTGGCAACAGATCACAAATATTGCTGCTGTGATGGCACACTGTGGTATTTCACCCAATTAATATGGTAGTTTATCAAAGTTTGATTTGTTTTAGAATTCTTTGTAATCTGAAGGAAACATGATTGTCTCTAATATGGTCAAACATTTGGCAGGAGGTTAGGAAGTGCAGTTCAGTTTCCACCTCATTTTGTGGGCAGTATGCACACAGCCTGTCTTCTATTCAGAGCCAGGTCTGCCTACAGTGACCTTTCTCAAGAGCAAGGCTATGCTCACTGAATCTGTACATAGTCAAAGCCTTCCTTAATTTTGGGTCAGTCACAGTGGTAAATTATTCTGCCACTGTGTACTCTCTGTTTAGGGCCAAATAGCATTCCAGTTTTCTTTGTTTTTTTGTTAATTCTTTCCAATTTGTCAAGTAATCTTTTTGTTTTCTCATAATTTTTTGGGGTCTATTTGTGTTGCTGTCCTGGGGCTCTGTGGGGTCTTTTGTGTTTGTGAACAGAGCCCCAGGACCAGCTTTCTTAGGGGATTATTCTCCAGGTTCATCTTGCTGTAGGTGATGGCTTTGTTATGGAAGAATTTAACGTCTCTTTTCTGGATTTTGATAATTAGTGGGTATCGGCCTAATTCTGCTCTGCATGCATTATTTGGTGTTTTAAATTGTACACTTATTTTTGTAGAAATCTTATTTTTGTGGAGTCTCAATTTGGTGTTTGTCCCATTTTGTGAATTCTTGGTTAGTGAGCGAACCCCAGACCTCACAACTATAAAGTGCAATGAGTTCTGTAACTGATTCAAGTATTTTTATACAGATCCTAATTAGTATGTCAAATTTCATTTTACTTTTGATGGCATAGAAGGCCCTTCTTGCCTTGTCTCTCAGATCGTTCACAGCTTTGTGGAAGTTACCTGTGGCGCTGATGTTTAGGCCGAGGAATGTATAGTTTTTTGTGTGCTCTAGGGCATCGGTCTTTAGATGGAATTTGTATTTGTGGTGCTGACAACTGGACCTTTTTTGGAACACCATTATTTTTGTCTTACTGAGATGGAATTTGGAGCCCATGTCTAGAGCCCATGTCTGACAGAATCTGTGCAGAAGATCTAGGTGTTGCTGTAGGCCCTTCTTGGTTGGTGACAGAAGCACCAGATCATCAGCAAACAGTAGACATTTGACTTCAGATTCTAGGATGGTGAGGACGGGTGATGCAGACTGTTCTAGTGCCCTTGCCAATTCATTGATATATATGTTGAAGAGGTTGGGGCTTAAGCTGCATCCCTGTCTCACCCCACGACCTTGTGAAAAGAAATGTGTGTTTTTTGCCAATTTTAAATGCACACTTGTTGTTTGTGTACATGGATTTTATAATGTTGTATGTGTTTCCCCCAACACCACTTTCCGTCAATTTATATAGCAGACCCTCATGCCAAGTTCAGTCAAAAGCTTTTTTGAAGTCAACAAAGCATGAGAAGACTTTGCCTTTGTTTTGTTTTGTATGTTTGTCAATTAGGGTGGGCAGGGTGAATACGTGGTCTGCCGTACAGTAATTTGGCAAAAAGCCAACTTTACATTTTCTCAGTACATTGTTTTCACTGAGGAAATGTTCAAGTCTGATGTTAATGATAATGCAGAGGAGTTTCCCAAGGTTGCTGTTGACGCATATCTCAAGGTAGTTATTGTGTTCAAATTTGTCTCCACTTTTGTAAATTGGGGTTATCAGTCCTTGGTTCCAAATATTGGGGAAGATGCCAGGGCTGAGATGATGTTAAAGAGTTTAAGTATAGCCAATTGAAATTTGTGGTCTGTATGTTTTATCATTTCATGTAGGATACCATCAACATCACAGGCTTTTTTTGGGGTTGAAGGGTTTGTATTTTGTCCTGTAGTAATTAGAGAATCCAGTGGGTTCTGGTAGTCTTTAAAAGCTGATGAATCTAAGATGTGTAATTGATCATGTATATGTTTTTGCTGTTTGTTCTTTGTTATAGAGCCAAAAAGATTAGAAAAGTGGTTAATCCACACATCTCCGTTTTGGATAGATAACTCTTTGTGTTGTTGTTTGTTTAGTGTATTAAACTTTTCCCAGAAGTGGTTTGATTCTATGGATTCTTCAATTACATTGAGCTGATTTCTGGCGTGCTGTTCCTTCTTTTTCCATAGTGTATTTCTGTATTGTTTTAATGATTCACAATAGTGAAGGCGTAGACTCTGTTTTCTGGGTCTCTATGTTTTTGGTTGGATAGGTTTCTCATTTTCTTTCTTAGGGTTTTGCATTCTTCATCAAACCATTTGTCATTGTTTTTAATTTTCTTAGGTTGTCTGCTTGAAATGTTTAGATTTGATAGGGAAGCTGAAAGGTCAAATACACTTTTTAGCTTTTCTACTGTAAAGTTTACACCTTCACAATTGCAGTGAACTGTTTTGTCCAGGAAGTTGTCTAAAAGGGATTGAATTTGTTGTGGCCTAATTGTTTTTGGTAGGTTTCTACACTGCTATCCATCTATAGCATTTCTTAAAATTGTGCAGTTCCTTTGGCTTTGATGCATCGTGATTGAGTATTGCTCTGTTCAGGTATAGTGAGATTTTGCTGTGATCTGATATGGGTGATGGTGGGCTGACTGTGAATGCTCCGAGAGACTCTGGGTTGAGGTCAGTGAT
This sequence comes from Oncorhynchus clarkii lewisi, assembly GCF_045791955.1. Classification (NCBI taxonomy): domain Eukaryota; kingdom Metazoa; phylum Chordata; class Actinopteri; order Salmoniformes; family Salmonidae; genus Oncorhynchus; species Oncorhynchus clarkii. The sequence goes on along the minus strand of NC_092176.1, from coordinate 26,886,252 downwards.
AAAGTAATCTACAGTACTACTGCCAAGGGATGAGCTGTAGGAGTACCTAGCATAGGAGTCTCCTTGAAGCCTACCATTAACTATGTACAGATCCAGCGTGCGACAGAGCTACAGGAGTTTTTGTTGGTTGTTTTGTGATAGTTGTGTCTAGAGGGGCATATTTAGAGGGAATACTGTCACCTCCAGGTAGGTGTTTGTCCCCATGTGTGCTGAGAGTGTCAGGTTCTTATCCGGTTCTGGCATTAAGGTCGCAACAGACTAGTACATGTCCCTGGGCCTGGAAATGGTTGATCTCCCCCTCTAGGTTGGAGAAGATGTCATCTGAGTCCCTTCCCTGTTTCACACCTGGTAGTTTGGTGGATGGGACTACCAGCTCTCTGTAACCTAGGGGGCAACCAGTTGGTCCGTCTCCTCCATACCATGTTTCTTGTAGGATGACAATGTCTGTATATATATATTTTTTTATGAAGTCTGTTCCTGCTCTTTAGGCCAAAGGCAGATAACCTCAGACCTTGTATATTCCAGGATGAGATAGTAAATGCTTTGTGTTCCATAGTGTCTAGTGTTGTTTTTGTGTGGTTTAGGGACCATTACAGTAGGTGTGAGCAGAGCATGTTGAGCATCTGATACATACCTCTTAGGTCACGGGATGGTGTTTGGGCGGGTGTACTAGTGGGGGTTGGGCCTGTTGCTCTGCTCACGGCCTGCGGCTACCATGTTCTCTCTCTCTCTCTGTCTCTGTCTCTCTCTCTCACTTTATTTCACTCTCTGTAGCCTGTGTGTGTCTGTGTGCGTGCATGTGAGTGCGATGAGATGAGTAAGAGCATACATAGCCGTGGTTGGTGACCTATAAAGAGGAGATTAAAGCATTCTCTGCGGCCCAGCTGTGTACTCTGTGACGTCACACTCCCACCTCTCCCTCCCCACAGCTGGGTCTGTGGGTCTGGCACACTGAGAGCATGTGGCTTTGCTAGCACCAGGCATACGGGCAAGCAGCAGGCACAACGTCAACAGGGAAGAGGAGGCTGGATGAACGCTAGACATGGTAATGCAGGTCTTGAAACTGGAGAGAAAATAGGCCTGATAGAATAGAATTATAGGCCTTATACTGTATCAGGCCTAATAAAATAGAACCAGGCCTATTGGAATATAGTCTTGGCTCCCAGGCTTTGCTCAAGGTGAGTTGAAAGGCTCTGACAGAGGCTTAATAGTATATAATAATGACTCAACCTAATATCAGGCCTAATAGAATATTATATTGAGCCTAATAGAATAATAGAATGAATGACATGTTCAAAAAAGGACTCCAAAAGCACAGGGCCAGTAGGCCTCATTTAAAGATGTTAGGGTGGCAGGTAGCCCAGGGGTTAGGAGTGTTGGGCCAGTAGGCCTCATTTAAGATGTTAGGGTGGCAGGTAGCCCAGTGGTTAAGAGTGTTGGGCCAGTAGGCCTCATTTAAGATGTTAGGGTGGCAGGTAGCCCAGTGGTTAGGAGTGTTGGGCCAGTAGGCCTCATTTAAGATGTTAGGGTGGCAGGTAGCCCAGTGGTTAGGAGTGTTGGGCCAGTAGGCCTCATTTAAGATGTTAGGGTGGCAGGTAGCCCAGTGGTTAGGAGTGTTGGGCCAGTAGGCCTCATTTAAGATGTTAGGGTGGCAGGTAGCCCAGTGGTTAGGAGTGTTGGGCCAGTAGGCCTCATTTAAGATGTTAGGGTGGCAGGTAGCCCAGTGGTTAGGAGTGTTGGGCCAGTAGGCCTCATTTAAGATGTTAGGGTGGCAGGTAGCCCAGTGGTTAGGAGTGTTGGGCCAGTAGGCCTCATTTAAGATGTTAGGGTGGCAGGTAGCCCAGTGGTTAAGAGTGTCGGGCCAGTAACTGAAAGGTCACTGGTTTGAATCCCCTATGTGAAAAATCTGACGATGTTCCCTTGAGCAACTTAACCCAATTTTGGGTTGCTCTGTATAAGAGTGTAGGCTAAAATGTAAGTGTAATGTTACTAATTGGTTCAGTTTCCTTACGAAGCCTTTATATAACCATTATAATTCCCCTGTGTGATAAAGAAGAATCTTTAATGAGGTATCTTAAATATGTTCCTACATAACATGTGTGATGTTTGTGTTTCTTGTTCTTTCCCCATAGCTACTTGTTTCAATTAGTGAGAGTATACGACTAGGCCTACATCCTCTGCACATTCTGCCTCTAATGCACTGAATGCCCAGGCTGTTATCTCACTAATGAGTTGAAGCGCCCTCTGATTTAAATTTATAGTATAATTTTGTACCCTTGAATGTTGGATAACAGGGATGTTTATGTCTACACCCAGTCTCTTGGTTTGATGGTTCATTTACATGAACCCCCAGCACACACATACACAATTTGAGTAGATTTCTACTTTTATTCATGTATATATACACATATAAAAAAATAAGGACATATGTACAATGATAATAAATATCGACATGTTTTTACAAGAGAAATAATTTACTTAACATCCTTTCATAAACATTAAAAGATTGAGAACAAACAGCCAGAGGAATTTTTGCAACTTAAAGCCAAAAAGGAAATGAATAATAATAATAATGGTAATATAATAATATTAATGAAAAACAACAGAATAAAAAGGCTTAGATGAGAAGATTGTGGAAAGCGTTGTTTATGACCCGGCAGAGTGTAATCTCCAAAAAGGCAGTAACTGCTCATTTGGTCCAAAATGAGTTCATGTCATTTCTGCTACATTAAATACATGCTTAATCATGTGGACAAGTATCCTGCCTCTATTGTATTGTGTTTTGGAGAACATGGGGGTCATGTTAGTAGTAACTGCATAAAGTTACTGTTAAATCAAGGTAAATAAAAGCCTTTTTTTCTCAGATCCACACTATGAGCAGTTACTGCCTTTTTGCTATATAGATCCAGAATTGCACATGCAGATTTTTGGGGGGGTTGTGCTTTAAGTAACTTTTGTGAGTTTGATGGATCATTTTCTTCTAAGAGAGTTTTATGACATATCAGACATAATGTCCAAGGATTTTTTTAAATACATAATTATAAGACAAATCAGTTAAATATCTATAACAATCTTAATAGCTCCTGTAGCTTGAATTCACAGCAATGTTAATAGATTGTAAAGTGTCTGAACCAGTGCTTGGTAACATATTCAATCTACACATATTAAATGGATGTATAAATATTTTAGATTTTATATCAAACCTCAGATCATGAAATCACAAGTTATCATTTGGTTAAAAGGAAGTTGCTTTGCTTGGTTGGTCCTATGACGCTCTGATGATTTGTTTACTTTCTCATGTGCTAGGAAGTCAGGGATCGGCTTCAGTAGATTACTACTGACATCTAAACAGGATGTTGACCATCCACAAGCTTGTTGCCTTCTGAAGAAAATTAATCTCTAAATAAAATATGCAGGAAAGTTCCAGGCATGAGAGTTCTTTGAACTGAAGTTGGACAGACTGTTGAAACTTAAATATCGAAGTGGAATAATAAAATAATATCTAATAATACACATTTTCAAAAAAGCAACTGCAGTCTACTTTGGCTTATCCGAAGGTGAAGAGGCACAGCGAAAGTAAACATGTTAAGAAGATGGACAAATTCATGAACAAGTCCTTAACAACTCTTAATCATAAATTACACTTTTTTTTAGTAGAAAACATTAGTGTCTGCAAAAGTTTGAAACATGATACACTTCTTTTACAATTATGATCATGTCATCAGAGATGTGTACAGTACATTTGCAGAGAGGATCATGCAACACTAGGATGAACTAACCACTGATGGCCAAGTAAGTACCTCTTCAACCCAGGGATCATTACAATATTCTACATCCCCTTCAGCTGTCTCTAGTATACATTTTGGGGAGAAAGAAAGAAACATCGTACTCCTCTTGTTCCTCCTTTGTGTTGTGTTGTTCTCTGGTCCCTGCAGATGTGTCACAAAGCCACCCCTGGAAGACAAAGCACATGAAGAGGAACAGGTTAGAGTGGGCACACATAGTGATATATAGTCCCTGCAGCAGTAGATTTAATTGTATATGCAAGGCTGTAAAACTTGATCGTGGCAATTCTTTTTCTGGCTAGGTCTTTGGGTGTCTCTTTGGCTGGTCCCAGATTTGTTTGTACTGTCTTGCCAACTCCTACATCAACTCTCACGCCAAGTCATAACAATGACCTAGTAGTTGGAATGACAGCACAAACAGATCTGGGATCAGGATAGGTGTCTGTAGGCTTTCAGAGAGAGAGAGCGAGCGAGCCATACCTCTGATTGATGAGCCTCTGATCGCTCTCTGGAGCCGTTGGTTTGTCACAGGCCATTCATCTATCTTCCATCTGTTGTCTGCTTGTCCCTCTAACAGCACAGGCAGTGTGGGTTTACAGTTCAGTGCCCATCCTTCTCTCTGAATTCAGGCTTTCCACAGTAGCGCCAGGTCATTCTCTGGACATCGGTAGGTAGGTAGGTAGGTAGGTAGGTGGGTGGGTGGGTGGGGTTTAGGGAAATAAGGGGTTATTAAAGGGTGTGTCTAGGACAGGTACAGTGCTGTGGCCCGTCCCCTCCAGGACACACTACTACATCCACCAGGTTAGGCATTCAGGGCAGTGCAGGGGAGGGAGGGCTTCTTTTGGCAGTTCAACCCATCCACCACCCCCGCCCTTACACATACATATTATAAAGCACTTGTTGAGACATCCACTGCAGTCGCAACAGTTTAGTGAGAGTTGACCTACATTCCCTTGTGCCATTCCCACTACATGACTGAAAGCAATGCCTTTGTCTCATCTCAAATTCAGAATAATAAGTGAATGTGCTGTTGTAGGTTCTGTTGTGGGATTATGTCAAACAAAATGTCCATAATCACATCACAAGGAAGTGTATCTGAATGGGTTTAACTGAAATTCCCATCAACCACTTGTGTAAATGTGTAGTGCAGTTATTGTAAAAGTAGTACTAAAATCTATTTACTAGTGTGGAGGTTATTTGGGGAGATATCTACCTTGAGCAGGGATAGGAGAGGTTTGTACATGCTTCTCTCACATTCTCATTCACAGAGGGGTGCTTTAAAGCCATTGGTCTCCATTTGTTGCTTCTGTAGTCCGTAAGACATAGAAAAACAACACATAAAATTGTCTTAATTTAAATTGTCACAATATATCAATGTGGCAGGGATTGAAGACTTTCTCAGAGGAAAGACTGACAACGTAAAAAAAATGTACAAATCGAGCCGAAAAAGTCTAATTGAGTTTGTCCTTCATGTAAACCCTGTGTCTTTCACACAAAGCTCCCTTCATTTTCTCTCTCTTCATCCCTCCCTTTCCCTCCCAGGTTTTACCCCCGGAGAGAGGAACGTGATTGTCGTCTTGCTTTTGAGATTAATTTGTCTTTTATGTGACTCTCTCACTCTCTTTGCTCACAAATACAAAATCGACTCCCATACTCCCATGTTAAGTGCAGAAAGCGAAGAATTCTCCAACAGAACAGAAAAAAGGCAAGCCAGCTCCTCCATCTTTCAGTCAGTTGACTCGTACTGCTCGATTATTGGATGATTGGTATAGCGCTGAAGCTACAATCTTGTCATGAGTTCTTGGTCCTCTCTTATCATGAAGCAGTGCTCTCAGGAAACCTTTCCATTTGTTTGACTGCCATGCTTGAGGTGTAGGCCCTCTGCGTTCAATTGTCTTTAAATACAGAATTTACACAGCTTGAGATTTGCACAGCGAAAGCAAGTTAAACTGCTGAAGAAGTTCAAATGTGACAGCCAGTTTGGCGTATGGAACACAATAATAACAGGAACGGATGGAACACAATAATAACAGGAGCGGATGGAACCCAATAATAACAGGAGCGGATGGAACCCAATAATAACAGGAGTGGATGGAACACAATAATAACAGGAACGGATGGAACCCAATAATAACAGGAACGGATGGAACACAATCATAACAGGAGCGGATGGAACACAATAATAACAGGAACGGATGGAACACAATAATAACAGGAACGGATGGAACACAATAATAACAGGAGCGGATGGAACACAATAATAACAGGAACGGATGGAACACAATAATAACAGGAACGGATGGAACACAATAATAACAGGAGCGGATGGAACACAATAATAACAGGAACGGATGGAACACAATAATAACAGGAGCGGATGGAACACAATAATATCAGGAGCGGATGGAACACAATAATAACAGGAGCGGATGGAACACAATAATAACAGGAGCGGATGGAACACAATAATAACAGGAGCGGATGCTGATAATATTCGGCATGTGTGTCACATCACATGCTCTGTGCTAAAAGCGTCTTCTGCCAGTCACAGAGTCAGCCAAACGAGCATTGGCAGAAAGAGAGAGAGAGAAAGAGCATAGTGACAGTGGAGCCGAGAAAGAGAGAGAGAGGAGGGAGGTAGGTTAGTTGCCGTTCGTTGTCTCTTGTTTTGTTTTTTCATTACGGCAGGCGTGGAGAAAGACTACACAGACGACTCTTCAGGGTTGGCGTCAGGCAGCACGCTCCTCTGCTGCAGGGTCCGACGCAGCTCCTCCTTGAAGGGGCTGGAGTAGTCGTTCCCGCCCCCGCCCAGCCCTCCTCCACCAGAACCACCCCCGCTAACCCTCTCCTCCCCGGCCGAGCTCAGGTTGAGGCGGATGTAGCCATTGCTGCCGGAACCCCTGATGTTGGTAAGGCTGAGCCGGCTGGGGGAATGGATGGGCTGGCCGGGGATGGTGCTGGGAGACGCTGTTGGAGCGTGGTGGTGAGACTGGCTGCTGGGGCACAGGGCGTGGCCCGGAACGATCTTCAGCGAGCCGTCTGAGTAGTAGTAGTTGGCGCCTGTCTCCCAGAAGCGGTCCTCGTCGCTGGGCATTTTGCTGGGCACGAAGGTGGTTGGCTCCTTGGGCAGGGTGATGGGGTAGACCAGGGTGCTCTCCAGAGGCTTCATGTCCGCCCCTTTACCTAGGGCCAGCTTCAGACGTCTCCTCAGATACAGAGCTGCCACCAATAGTAATAAACAGGCGGCCCCCAGGGTGATCACCAACACCCAGAACAGACCCATGCTGCCGTCAGGGGCCCGGGCCGCCATGACCACAGGGGAGCTGGCCACCACTGACACCTGGTAACGCTCCATTTGAAACTTGACCCCCTGCTCCTCGGAGTAGCACACGTAGCGTCCCGCGTGCACTGGCATGGCGTTGGGGACCACCAGAGCCTTCAGGGCCTGGTCGAAGCGTGGCCCTCCGGCCTCCTCGTCTCCTAGCTGCAGCTCGCGGTCGTTGAGGACCCAGGAGGGCTGGGCCAGGTTGGACACCAGCTGGCAGGGCAAAACCATGTCTGATTCTACCACTACTGTCACATTCCTCAGCCGAGAGTTGTCTGGGAGAGAGAGGGTATGTGTTAGCCAAGATGTGTTAACCAAGATGTTTATATCCTGAACTCTAAGTTCAACTCATCAACTCTAAGTTCAATTGAGTTCAATTCACTCTATTAGATGTAAATTATCAACTCTTAGTTCAACTCAACAAAAAAAGTATCAATTCTAAGTTCAACTCCATTCAACTGGTGGTGATAGCTGTAGTAACCAGCTATCACCACCAGGGGCCACCAGTCCAGTGTCTCTTTCCCACTCACCAGGGCTGGGGATGGCCACAGGCTTGTCAAATTTGGCTTTGCCCCTACTGAATCTCTCCAGCATCAGATCTTGGGATAGGGAGGAGGTAGACCTGTGGGAACAGAGAGCACAGAGAACAGGCATTAATAACATGTCTTTCTGCTATACTGTCTGAGAAGCCTCCACTGAGCTGCTGCTGGCACAGTTAGACCCAGCCCACAGAGCAGGGGCAGAGGGGAGAGGAGGGGGCGAAGGGGGGAGGCAGAACCCCTGAGCAGGGGCAGAGGGGAGAGGCAGACATGCTCACCCGCGGTGGAGGTCGATGCGGACACAGGCGCGGCCCTCGCTGTCCCAGGCGCAGTAGGGGTCCCGGGACAGAAGGCAGTCTGGCTGCGACTGATAACGGCTGCAGTTAGCCAAGGGCAGCTGGAGCACTTCTGAACGTGAGCCAATGTACAAGTACTTCTGCAGACATAGACAGAGAAAGAGGGAGAGAGAGAGGGGTGGAGACAAGAGGGTAAAAAGAGAGGGGGGAGAGAAAGAGAGGGTGGGAAATTTAAAAATAACAATTCAGAGAGAGGGCAGCAGAGATAATAGGATAATCATTCTAAATTACAATAACATTTTGTTCTGCTGGAGAGAAGAGTTTGTTATGAAATCGCTGGCCATGAAAAGCCTGGTTTAGTTAGATAAGGATCAGCATGAGTGTAATGCCAGTCAACATGTGAGTGTAATGCTGTGAAACAGAGGTGATGAGTAGGGCCAGGAGTCACATGGTAATCTGACAGGATAATGGTGATGAGTAGGGCCAGGAGTCACATGGTAATCTGATGGGATAATGGTGATGAGTAGCGCCGGGAGTCTCATGGTAATCTGATAGGATAATGGTGATGAGTAGGGCCGGGAGTCATATGGTAATCTGCCAGGATAATGGAGATGAGTTGAGCCAGGAGTCACATGGTAATCTGATGGGATAATGGTGATGAGGAGGGCCAGGAGTCACATGGTAATCTGATAGGATAATGGTGATGAGGAGGGCCAGGAGTCACATGGTAATCTGATGGGATAATGGTGATGAGTAGGGCCGGGAGTCACATGGTAATCTGATAGGATAATGGTGATGAGTAGGGCCGGGAGTCACATGGTAATCTGATAGGATAATGGTGATGAGGAGGGCCAGGAGTCACATGGTAATCTGATGGGATAATGGTGATGAGTAGGGCCGGGAGTCACATGGTAATCTGATAGGATAATGGTGATGAGGAGGGCCAGGAGTCACATGGTAATCTGATGGGATAATGGTGATGAGTAGGGCCGGGAGTCACATGGTAATCTGATAGGATAATGGTGATGAGTAGGGCCAGGAGTCACATGGTAATCTGATGGGATAATGGTGATGAGTAGGGCCAGGAGTCACATGGTAATCTGATGGGATAATGGTGATGAGTAGGGCCGGGAGTCACATGGTAATCTGATAGGATAATGGTGATGAGTAGGGCCGGTAGTCATATGGTAATCTGACAGGATAATGGAGATGAGTAGGGCCAGGAGTCACATGGTAATCTGATGGGATAATGGTGATGTGTAGGGCCAGGAGTCACATGGTAATTTGATGGGATAATGGTGATGTGTAGGGCCAGGAGTCACATGGTAATTTGATGGGATAATGGTGATGAGTAGGGCCAGGACTCACATGGTAATCTGATGGGATAATGGTGATGAGTAGGGCCAGGAGTCACATGGTAATCTGCTGGGATAATGGTGATGTGTAGGGCCAGGAGTCACATGGTAATCTGATGGGATGATGGTGATAAGTAGGGCCAGTAGTCAAATCGTCATCTGAGGGGATAATGGTGGTAAGTAGTCACATGGTCAGAGAAGACTCTTGTCTCCAGTGATGGCCTATGTGTAAGTAAGCATTGTCCAAGCCAGAACGGCCCATAGGTAAGGACAGTTTCTGTAGTGTGAGAAAGCTTGATGCACATATACACCTTGTCGGTCTGTCTATGTGTAAAGCTGGGGAAAACTCCAGACCCTAGCGATGGTCCATGATGGTGTAAGGCCAGGGATACTTCCTGGGCTTAGTGACAGTCAACTATATGGGCGGCAGGGTAGCCTAGTGGTTAGAGCGTTGGACTAGTAACCGAAAGGTTGCAAGTCCGAATCCCCGAGCTGACAAGGTACAAATCTGTCGTTCTCCCACTGTTCCTAGGCCGTCATTGAAAATAAGAATTTGTTCTTAACTGACTTGCCTAGTTAAATAAAAGGTAAAAATATGGAGGGCTGGGAAAACTCTTGTGCCTTGTGTAGGGTTGCAAAATCACTGGAACGTTTAACTTTTTTCCAAAATTCTGGTTGGAGGAATCAGGAGGGAATAAGCAGGAAATCCAGAATCCTCCAACCAGGATTTCTGGAAAACCAGGGAATTTATTGAAACGCTAGCCAAATGTTGAGTGTTACCTTGGTGTGAGAGATGGTTAGGCTGTCCACTGGCTGAGGGGAATCAAACAGCTGTATCTCTTCAATCACATGGGCCTCCGAGCCAAAGATCACTACCCTCTGTAACCAGCCGTCTGCTACAGGAGGAGAGGAGAGGGGGAGGGGAAAAGGAGAGAAAAGAGGGCAATGAAAGAGAGTAGGAGAAGAGAGGAAACGTAGAGGAGAGAAAAGAGGATAGGACGATATGAGAGAACAGATGGAAAGAGAGGAGAGGAGGAAAGATTGTGGAAGGAAAAGAGAAGAGGGAATATAGAGGAAAGGTAGGAGGCAGAAGTTGGTAAGAAGAGAGGAGAGAGATATATCATGTCAGAATATTGTACTGTAGTTTTCTATATGGGTAGTATTGTGATCCCCTGCTTTGAATGGCGATTGAGCTGCTGCTGCCGGCGGTGTGACATTGTGTGTCTGTCTGGGTGTATGAGGCTTTTATGAACAGAGATGTGCTGTGTGTGTTGCGCCTGCTCTGCCTCCCACCCTCACCACAGTGGGACTGTTAAGGATAATGCTAGGGACTGACCCTGCACACTACAGGAGCCTGGCACAGAGCAGAGCAGCAAAACACACACACATCATGCTCCTCTCTCGTTGTGTCGGGAATTTCGGCTAATCCCCCAATCCCATCCTCCGTTTCTAACCGCTCTCGCCAGATTTGTTCTCTCGGCATAAGCTATCGTCCTGCTGCAGTTAATAGCTAATCAAGCCTGCAGCCCAATTGGCAGTGTGTACATCTGCCAAGGGCCCCATTGAGTATGTGCTGTGAAGCACAGCAGCAGGGAGCCTGCCAGGCTACTGAGCCCATCGTCACTCTGACAGTTATGGGCCTCCAACACACCGCAGGCACAGTAAGGGAAACACTCTGCACTGCAGTGAATGCAATTATAAATAACTAGTAGGCTATTATAAATAGCTAGTAGGCTATTATAAGTAGCTAGTAGGCTATTATAAATAGCTAGTAGGCTATTATAAGTAGCTAGTAGGCTATTATAAATAGCTAGTAGGCTATTATAAGTAGCTAGTAGGAAGTACTGTAGTTGGAGTAAGATGAAGTTGTCCTGAAACTGCCTGAACACTGATCTCTTGTAAATTGTGGGTCTTGTTTTTTTGGGGGAGATTGGGGGTAAAGTAAATTGATCGTACATCTGTGGTTCAGAGCAACTTCTCTAGCATATTTAGTCAGCATACCGGGTTCATCTGGGCCCTGTCAGAAGGTACCATAAACATACCTACTGTATATTCATCATTGGTAGGTACTTATAGAGCATGTTGTATTCCCTGTCAGTGGTTACCTGTTCCTATGAACAGCATATAGTTCTACATAGTTACAGTGCCTTCAAAAAATATTCATACTACTTGACTTATTTTGTTGTGTTACAGCCTGAATTCAAAATGGATTTAATATGTTTTTTTGTCACCCATCTACACACAATACCCCATCATGACAAAATTAAAACATGTTTTTAGAAATGTTAGCAAATGTATTGAAAATGAAATATCGAAATATCTAATTTACAAAAGTATTCACACCCCTGACTCAGAATCACCTTTGGCAGCGATTACAGCTGTGAGTCCAACATGTACCATAGATTTTCAAGCAGATTTAAGTCAAAACTGTAACTAAGCCACTCAGGAACATTCAATGTCGTCTTGGTAAGCAACTCCAGTGTATATTTGGCCTTGTGTTTTAGGTTATTGTCCTGCTAAAAGGTGAATTAATCTCCCAGTGTCTGGTGGAAAGCAGACTGAACCAGGTTTTCCTCTAAGATTTTGCCTGTGCTTAGCTCCATTCTATTTATTTTTTTATCCTGAAAAACTCCCCAGTGCTTAACGATTACAAGCATACCCATAACATGATGCATCTACCACTATGTTGAGTGGTACTCAGTAATGTGTTGTATTGGATTTGCCCCAAACATAACAGGACAAAAAAGAGAATTGCTTTGCCACATGTTTTGCAGTATTACTTTCGTGCCTTGTTGCAAAAATATTGCATGTTTTTCAATATTTCTTATTCTGTACAGGCTTCCTTCTTTTCACTCTGTCAATTAAGTTAGTATTGTTGATCCATCCTCAGTTTTCTCCTATCACAGCTATTAAACTCTGTAACTGTTTGAAAGTAACCATTGGCCTCATGGTGAAATCCCTGAGCGGTTTCCTTCCTCTCCGGCAACTATCTGTTCTTTGTGTTTGAATCAGTTATTGAAATTCACTGCTCGACTGAGGGATCTTACAGATAATTGTATGTGTGGGGTATAGAGATGAGGTAGTCATTCATAAATCATGTTAAATACTATTATTGCACACAGAGCGATTCCATGCAACTTTATTATGTGACTTGTTAAGCAATTAAGCACATTTTTAATCCTGAATTTATTTAGGCTTGACCACAAAGTGGTTGAATTCTTAAATTTAGACATTTCATATTTTCATAGAAAATTCATTTGTACAATTTCTAAAAACATAATTCCACTTTGACATTACGGGGTATTGTGTTTAGGCCAGTGACACAAAATGTAAGCCATTTTAAATTCAGGCTGTAACACAACAACATTTTCAAAAAGTCAAGGGGTATGAATTCTTTCTGAAGTCACTGTACCTGCACCAATGAACAGTATATAGTTGTATAGTTATATAGTTGAATATAGTTATCTGTGACTATGAACAGTATATAGTTGTATAGTTATATAGTTGAATATAGTTATCTGTGACTATGAACAGTATATAGTTGTATAGTTATATAGTTGTATATAGTTATCTGTGACTATGAACAGTATATAGTTGTATAGTTATATAGTTGTATACAGTTATCTGTGACTATGAACAGTATATAGTTGTATAGTTATATAGTTGTATATAGTTATCTGTGACCATGAACCGTATATAGGTGTATAGTTACATAGTTGTATATAGTTATCTGTGACTATGAACAGTATGTAGTTGTATAGTTATATAGTTGTGTATATAGTAACCTGTGCCAATGAACAGCATGTTGTATGCACGCTGGTCCAGGGAGCTGACCCGGTCCACTGCCAAGCGGGTGAAGTTGATGCCCTTGGTGAGCAGTAGGGGGCGAGCCTGAGCCTTCTCCTCCATCAGAGGGTGCTTCTTGGCAAAGTTGAGAGTGGCGTCTGGCAACTGAAGAGAGGTGTTGTAGCCGTTCTCCCTATGCCAGCTTGTAATGCACTGCACCGTGAAGAAGAAAGGAGAGAAGACAGAGAGGAGAGAGAGGGAACAGAGAGAGGTGAGGGAGAGAGGAAGAAACAAGGAATGTTGTTAGTTGTGGGACAGGCTGGCATCGCTTGTTGGCTCTGATCGCTCTCCAGACTCCCTTCTCCCTGTCCAACTCACTCTTCTTTCCTCCACTATACCCCTTCTTCATCCCTCTCTCCTTTTGTCTCTCCCTCCACCCTCACACCCTCCCTTCACCCTTCCCCCCTCCTCCCCTTCATCCATTACTCACCGCTCCGGGCCGTGGGCTGGGGACAGTGCCAGTATATCGTCCCCATCTCTGGGAGCCCTCTCTGTACTCCTTATACGGGCCATCAAACACCTTCTTCACCTCCCCTATCTGGTACTGACACACCGCTGAAACATCCACATCACCCCTGGGACAGGAGACAACAACAAAAAAATGGGCTTAAGATGATCAAATCAAATTTTATTTGTCACGTGACGAACTTAACCAGTTCAAGAAATAGAGCTAAGAAAATATTTACTAAATAAATTAAGTACACTTTTTTATACAAGTAACACAATAAAATAACAATAACGAAGCTATATTTTTAATTAATTTATTTAACCTTTATTTAACTTGGCAAGTCAGTTAAGAACAAATTCTTATTTTACAATGCCGGCCTACCCCGGCCAAACCCACCCCTAACCCGAACGACGCTGGGCCAATTGTGCACCACCTATATACAAGGGGTGTCACGCCCTGACCGTAGAGAGCTTGTTATGTCTCTATTTTTGGTTTGGTCAGGGTGTGATTTGGGTGGGCATTCTATGTTCATGTTTCTATGTTTTCTATTTCTTTGTGTATGGTCAGGTATGGTGCTCAGTCAGGGACAGCTGTCTATCGTTGTCTCTGATTGGGAATCATACTTAGGTAGTTTTTTTCCCTCCTTCTGTGTGGGATCTTGTTCTTCGTTTGTGACCAGGTATTTTGCACTACGAATCTGTTCGGTCGTTGTTTTCGTTATTGTTTAATTTAGTCTAAAAGCTTCACTTCAACAATAAATATTATGTGGAACTCAAGGAACGCTGCGCCTTGGTCTCATCCTTCTGACGACACCCGTTACAAGGGGTACAGGTACCGAGTCAATGTGTGGGGTTACAGGTTAGTCGAGGTCATTTGTATATGTAGGTAGGCATAAAGTGACTATGCATAGATAATAAACAGCGAGTAGCAGCAGTGTAAAAACAAAGGGGGCTCAATGTAAATAGTCCGGGTGCCAAGGAGGCAGCAGGGAGCCTAGTGGTAAGAGCATCGGGCCAGTAACCGAAAGATTGCTGGATTGAATCCCCGAGCTGACAAGGTAAAAATCTGTTTTTCTGCCCCTGAACAAGGCAGTTAACCCACTGTTCCTCAGTAAGCTGTCATTGTAAATAAGAATTTGTTCTTAACTGACTTGCCTAGTTAAACATTTTTTTTTTTTAAATGAATTGTTCAGCAGTCTTATGACTTGGGGGTAGAAGCTGTTGAGGAGCCTTTTGGACAAAGACTTGACGCTCCGTTACCACTTGCCTTGCAGTAGCAGAGAGAACAGTTTATGACCTGGGTGACTGGATTCTTTGACAATGTTTGTGGCCTTCCTCTGACACCACCTAGTATATGGATGGCAGGAAGCTTGGCCCCAGTGATGTACTGGGCCGTATGCACTACCCTCTGTAGTGCCTTACGGTCGGAGGCCGAGCAGTTGCCATACCAGGCGGTGATGTAACCGGTCAGGATGGTGCAGCTGGATCTGAGGACCCATGCTAAAGAATTTCAGTCTCCTGAGGGTAAAATGTGTTGTCTTGCCCTTTTCACGACTGTCTTGGTGTGTTTGGACCATGATAGTTTGTTGGTGATGTGGATACCAAGGTACTTGAAACTCTGGACCCGCTCCACTGCAGCCCTGTCGATGTTAATGAGGGCCTGTTTGGCCCTCCTTTTCCTGTAGTCCACGATCAGCTCCTTAGTCTTGCTCACATTGAGGGAGAGGTTGTTATTAGCTAGGTGTATTGTTTCTGTAGTAATTTTACATTGTCTGTTTGTATGACATAGGATATGGAGAAATAGGATGATGGTTGTGTTTTATTAGGAGAGAATAACTTATGTTTTATATAACAGAATTGGAAAAGTCCATCCCAGGATGTTGGTGGCACCTTAATTGAGGAGGACGGGCTCGTGATAATGGCAGGAGCGGAATAGGTGTAATGGTATCGAGCACGTGGTTACTATGTATTTTATGCCATTCCATTAGCGCCGTTCCAGACATTATAATGAGCCGTCCTCCCCTCAGCAGCCTCCACTGAAGTCCAACTATACACAGAGAAGACACATTAGCTGACTCAAGGCTAGTAAAACTGTAATTTTGGGTATAAAATAATATCTTCAAAAGAATTGGAAAAGTTTATAGACTTAGAAGTCACGCCAGGCCAGTGTTAGCAAAAGTGCTAAGTTGGACAGAGAGATTCTCTTTGGCACATCGAACTCCCTGGCAGTGCTATTCTGTCTGCGTCCCAAATGGCACCATATTCCCTATATAGTGCACCACTTTTGACCAGGGCTCACAGGGCTCTGTTTAAAAGTAGTGCACTATTTATGGAATAAGTGCCATTTGGGGACTCAGACAAACGCTGTTCTCTTTGGCACATCGACTCCCTGGCGTTAGTGTTATTGTGACTCACCACTGGGCGTGGAAGATGCCATAGAAGGTGGTGGTGCGCCAGTCGATGCCTGGCAGGGTGAAGACTTCCCGCAGGTTGTTGAAGGTGACGTGGCGTTCAGGGAGAGAACACACCAGCCTGGCCTTCTGGAAGGTGGTCCACTTCTTCTGCAGGGTCCTGGTGCCCCCCAGATCACCCTAAGAGGAGAGACACATGGTCAGTCGAGGGACAGGAGTCAGAAGAGGTGCCATAACGCCAGTACGGTGTAAAAATCTCTTTACTTCCATAATATTTGCTGATGGTTTTTGACGGAATGGGGTGAGAAGAGTGAGAGCACCCTGCTGTGATAAACAGACAGGCTGGGGATAGAGGAGTTAGGACGTAGTCTAGGGAAAGGAGTTCATCCAGACCACCAGGAAAAACAACGGGTTGTATAATGCAATGATAGTGGATGGTCAACTCTGAGCTCATAACTCGTAACTTCTCCTGATAACCATTGAACCCTAATAAGGATAGAACTGGGTGAGAGGATTGATTTTAAAGAAAGAGTACAACGGAAGTGTGTGTGTCTCAGTGTAAATAGCCAGTGTGTGTGTGTGTCAGAACCACAATGTCCTAACAATCCACCAGAATGTCCTGACAAGGTAGGAAAACAAGAAGATTTTAGAAAAGTCAGGACTTTGTTCATGTCCTGAATGTGTTAAAATGCAATTTTATGCTTAAGGGTGAGGTTTAGGGTTTGGGGTTAGAAGGGCTAGAGTTTGGAGTTAGAGTTAGGAGTTAGAGTTAGGATAAGGATTAGGTTAAGGTTAGGATAAGGATTAGGTTAAGGGTTAAGGTTAGGTATGGTTTAGGGTTAAGGTTAGTAGTTATGATAAGGGTTAGGTTAAGGGTTAAGGTTAGGTAAGGTTTAGGGTTAGGAGTTAGGTTAAGGGTTAAGGTTAGGTAAGGTTTAGGGTTAGGAGTTAGGTTAAGGGTTAAGGTTAGGTATGGTTTAGGGTTAAGGTTAGTAGTTATGATAAGAGTTAGGTTAAGGGTTAAGGTTAGGTAAGGTTTAGGGTTAGGAGTTAGGTTAAGGGTTAAGATTAGGTAAGGTTTAGGGTTAGGATAAGGGCTAGGATCAGGTTTAGTGTTAGGTTAAGGGCTAGGATCAGGTTTAGTGTTAGGTTTAGGGTTAAGGTTAGGAGTTAGGTTAAGGGTTAAGGTTAGGTAAGGTTTAGGGTTAGGAGTTAGGATAAGGGCCAAGATCAGGATTAGGTTAAGGTTTAGGGTTAATGTTAGGTAAGGTTTAGGGTTAAGGTTAGGAGTTAGGTTAAGGGTTAAGGTTAGGTAAGGTTTAGGGTTAGGAGTTAGGATAAGGGCCAAGATCAGGATTAGGTTAAGGTTTAGGGTTAATGTTAGGTAAGGTTTAGGGTTAAGGTTAGGAGTTAGGTTAAGGGTTAAGGTTAGGTAAGGTTTAGGGTTAGGAGTTAGGATAAGGGCCAAGATCAGGATTAGGTTAAGGTTTAGGGTTAATGTTAGGAGTTAGGATAAGGGTTAGGTTAAGGTTTAAGGTTAGGGTTAACATTACAACATATTATGTATTAGATACAACGGAGCACACTGTGACAGAGGAACAAGCTCAAATCGATCAACCCAGAGATTACCATTCACTCCAGCTGGGAAAGATAAAGTGATGACATGGGAAGGTGAGCATTTCCTGTTACATTTTTACTTCCCAAAAAGTCCTGAAAATTCCCGACAACAAATCTGTGTGTGTGTAACCATATATGCGTGTAGCCTACCTTGCAGACACGGGCCACCCTGGCCACAGTGAGCTCTGTGTCACAGTCTAGCTCTACAGCTCTCTCACTGAAGAAGAAGTAGATCTTGTCATCGTCACCTTCCTTACTGCCACTGCTCTCCCTCACCAGGGCTGAGCCCACAAAGTCAGGCTCTGAGAGAACAACACACGGACACACACACACACACACAGGAGCATGAGATGTGAACACACACACACACGTACAGATGTAGGATCTAAATTTGAGCCAGTTTGCTGCAGCAGGAAAATAATGTTGTAGTGGATGATAACCCTAACCCTAAATTACAAACTTTAGAAGCTTGAACACATTACAAGTTAGCATTTCCTTCTATGTAGGAAAATTCTCAGCAACAAAAGAGTGTTCATATTAAGATCCTACATCTGTATGCCCGCACGGTCACACTCATGTGCACACAAACACATGCACGCACACACACACACACACACACAGCCACCTCCACTCCCTCTAATATAATGTAATGTTTTACCCTCTAACCTCGTCTCATCTAATACCCTTCCATCATCTTCCATTATCTCTCTCTAACACCTCTTCCCTCATGTATCACTCCTGTCCACTCCTCTAACCTCATCTCTCCACCTCTCACCCCTCTACCAGGCTTTTTCACACTCACCTGCTTTTTCCATCTCTCACTGCCTCTGAGGTCCTATTAGCTAGCCCCTAACCCCTCCATATCTCATCTCCTTCTGAGGTCCTATTATCTAGCCCCTAACCTCTCCATATCTCATCTCCCTCTCCAACTCTTTCAGTTCCATCTTCCTATCTCCCTCAATTCCTCCATTTACCTCTCTCATTCTATCCTTGCATTCGTTTTACATACCTCTCCCCCTCTCTCTCTCTTCCCCTCCTCATTTACCCCCCCCCCCCCTCACCGTTGAGCCAGGCCGGCAGGTATTCACTCTTCATGCTGTAGTGTTGCTGTCCCAGGTTCCTCAGGATCACAGGCTCAGTACCCAGGAAGTTATTCAGTGTGGCAGAGTACAGCTCCTTGTCTGGGAGACACAGAGACAGGCAGGATGAGCACCATTACAGAACATTTACACAAAGAATAAAATAGAGTAGAATAGAGTGAAATAGATGGCTTACCCACTATGAGGCCTGTGTGGCCTTTGGCAGGGTCGTAGGGACACTTGCCCTTCCCATCCTCCAGGGAGCCAGGGTTGAGACTGAAGTGGTCAGCATTCTGTGGGTTGACAACAGGACACACACAGAGACACACACAGAGACACAGGTGGTCAGTGCATGACTAACACAGCTCCGGGCTCTGTCTGTCCGTGACAACCGTTCTAACAGGAGCCACAGTCCTCGCTCCCTGCCTTCGCCACACCGTCTTATCATATCTCCGTCAGGCAGGTGCACACACACACACACACACACACACACACACACACACACACACACACACACACACACACACACACACACAGCCAGATACCACTGCCTCGTTTGCATGGGATATTCTTTCCTTTGACACAGACGATTCAGTCGTATGTAGAGGATGTGGTGTGGAGGTGTCAGACAGAAGATAGAAGACATGACACCATGTCACTGGTGCTGCTAGCTGTGACACCACCACAAGGACAGATCAACTCTAATATCACCTCCAGAAAGAGTGGACTGAAGACACAGATTTAAGGTCAGGAAGTGACTGAGACCTTGTTGGTCCTAAATAGCACCCTATTCCCAGGGCTCTGGTCAAAAGTAGTGCATTAAGAAGGGAATAGGGTGCCATTTGGGACTCTACCATTGAGAGCCACTCACGATGTAGGTGCACTTGGGCTGGAAGGCGAAGGTTCCACAGGTGTAGAGGTGGGTGTGGTTGTAGCTCTGCAGGAAGCGGATGTAGTTGAAGCACTCTGTCTGTGGGAGAGGAGACTAACACTGAAGCATAATATTCTACGATTCATAGCAATAATCATCAACTCAGTCTAATGAAGTACTCAAATGTCAACAGGAACTTTAAGGATCCGTACCTGGTTGTTCTTGCCCTTGGCAGAACACTCTCTCTTCTTCTCCTGTGGTGCTGGCCACTCAATCTGCGAGAGAGAGATAAAGAGAGGGAGTGATAGAGGGATGGGTGAGAGAGAGAGAGAGAGAGAGAGAGAGAGAGAGAGAGAGAGAGAGAGAGAGAGAGAGAGAGATGAGTGCAAGAGAGACAGTCACAGAGAGTTGGAAGAGTGAGGTAGAGATGTCTTTATTCTTTTGGAACTTCTGTGAGTGTAATGTTTACTGTTCATTTTTATTGTTTATTTCACTTTTGTTTATTATCTACCTCAGTTGCTTTGGCAATGTTAACATATGTTTCCCATGCCAATAAAGCCCTTAAATTGAATTGATAACAGCGAGAGAGATAGAGAGAGATGGATCAGAGAGAGAGAGATTAATTTAGAGACAGTGGGAGGAGAGAGAGAGATGGTGGGGAGAGATAGAGAGAGATGGAATTAGAGACAGTGAGAGGGAGAGAGAGATGGACCAGAGAGAGAGAGAGAGAGAGATGGATTTAGAGACAGTGGGAGGAGAGAGAGAGTGGGGGAGAGAGAGAGTGGGAGGAGAGAGAGAGTGGGAGAGAGAGACAGTGGGGGAGAGAGAGACAGTGGGGGAGAGAGAGACAGTGGGGGAGAGAGAGACAGTGGGGGAGAGAGAGACAGTGGGAGAGAGAGATGAGAGGATGACACAGCAGATGGTGAGATAGGTGCAGACTGGGGACATAGTGAGGCAGTTGGCATCCAGTGGCCCTATCATCCCTCTAAACCACACCAGAACAGCAGCAAACAGGTGGGCTGCTTATTACTGGGATGCTCACAACACAGAACTGTTGGTTGTTCATTATCAGTCACACAACAATCCAATTAACGCTCATTATAAAGTTAAATCAAATAACAATCTCTATACTGCTGTTCAAAGACGCATTTATCTGAGTGGATATAAGATGTGAGGTACAGAGGCACGTTAACAAGTTTTACCAAGTCTTCATTGTACTAAGCTTTTTATGGACTAATTACCTAATTACATTCATATAGATAATCATGTCATCATTTTGTTACCCCTCCACCACTGAACAAACGACATCAGAATCAGGCAACTTTAATTCCATTCAACATTGTTAAGGAATGTTGCATAAGAAACTGACTGCACTCTTGTAGCAGATCTATGGGGTTGAGGTTGTAGTTGTGGTTGATGTCTGCCGTGCTGAGGTGTGTGTGTGTGTGTGTCCATAGTGTATGTGTGTGTGTGTGTCTGTGTGTAGTTACCAGAGGTCGTAGCTGTCTGCTGATGTCGTTAGGGTCCAGGGCGAACAGGGCCTCTCTAGCTCCTACATACAGAACCCTCTCGTGTTCTGATAGAGTCACCATGGTGTAGTTCCACACACCTAGAGCCCGGAACCTGGCCATGCTGTCCAGTACCTCTGTAGAGGAACACACATACAGTGCCTTCAGAAAGTATTCATACCCCTTTGAATTATTCCACACATTTTTCCCCCACCCATCTATGCACAAAACAAAGTGAAAACATGTTTTTAGAAATATTTGCACATTTATTGAAAATGAAATACAGAAATATCTAATTTACATAAGTATGCACACCCCTGAGTCAATACATGTTAGAATCATCTTTGGCAACGATTACAGCTGTGAGTCTTTCTGGGTAAGTCTCTAAGAGCTTTGCACATCTGGATTGTACAATATTTGCACGTTATTCTTTTTTAAATTCTTCAATTCTGTCAAGTAGGTTGTTGAGAATTGCTAGACAGCCATTTTCAAGTTTTGCCATAGATTTTCAAGACGATTAAGTAGAAAAATTTAACTAAGCCCCTCAGGAACATTCAATGTTGTCCTGGAAAGCAACTCCAGTGTATATTTGGCCTTGTGTTTTAGGTTATAGTCCTGCTGAAAGCTGAATTCATCTCCCAGTGTCTGGTGGAAAGCAGACTGAATCAGGTTTTCCTCTAGGATTTTGCCTGTGCTTAGCTCCAACTCTTTTTATCCTAAAAAAACTCAATAGTCCTTGCCGATGACAAGCATACACATAATATGATGCAGCCACCACCATGCTTGAAAATATGAAGAGCGGTACTCAGTGATGTGCTTTGTTGGATTTGCCCCAAACATAACACTTTGTATT
>NC_092176.1:26831820-26859320 GCF_045791955.1 Oncorhynchus clarkii lewisi | reverse complement strand
CCAGGTACCCACATGGAGATAAATACACAGACAAACAGTAGTTTAACGGGGACACACACACAAACCAAGTTGTTGCATCAGGAGACGAGAGGAACTTCAGAGGAGATTGTATTGAAAGTCAAGGCATGAGACAATGAGTACATGGAGCGAGATGGAAGAGCTGTGTAATTGCTGTAGATTAGGGGAGGGAATGGTGAGAGAGGGGTGAAGTGGACTAGGAGATATGGGGGAGGAGAAGGGAAAACATGGAGAGGAAATGCTAAAATTGGATTAACACAACAACAGGACGAGTGGAAGACCAGGGGAGATAGGAGGAGATATGAGGGCGATGAAAGCAGAAACAGGGCAGGGACTGAAGCAGTGGGAGATTGCAGTTCAATTCTACATAAAGACGATTAAATGAAGTTGATTTATTCCACAAATTACCTCGCTGAAAAAGAGTGCCACGGTTAAGAGTGCCCACTTCATGCTGCCTGGCCGCCTTGCTTTGGCAATGTAAACATATGTTTCTCATGCCAACAAAAGCCCTTTGAATTGAATTGAGAGAGGGACAATGAGAGAGAAAGCCAGAGAGAGAGAATGGCGCAAGGATGGATTAATGATAATCATAACTGTTTTGTGATGGGCCCCCAGCAGTTTACAGAACAATATGACTATTTATATTTAGCCCTGTTCATCAAAAGTGTTGGAAAAACTTGTCACTAATCAACTGACTGGCTTTCTTGATGTCTATAGGATTCTCTCTGGTATGCAATCCGGTTTCCTCTCAGGTTATGGATGTGTCACTGCAACCTCAAAGGTCCTTAATGATGTCACCATTGCCCTTGATTCTAAGCAATAGTGTGCTGTTATTTTTATTAACATTCTTGTGGGCTGGCTAAGGAGTATTGGTGTCTCTGAGGGGTCTTTGATCTGGTTTGCTAACTACCTCTCTCAAAGAGTGCAGTGTATAAAAGTAAGAAAATCTGCTGTCTCGGCCACTCCCTGCCACCAAGGGAGTACCCCAAGGCTCGATCCTAGGCCCAACGCTCTTCTCAATTTACATCAACAACATAGCTCAGGCAGTAACAAGCTCTCTCATCCATTGATATACAGATGATACTGTCTTACACTTAGCTTACGCCTCCCCGTTAAATGCTCTACAACAGGTATTCCCAAACTGGGGTACACGCAATGCCGTCTGGGGTACGACAATTAAAAAATAATAATAATTCAAATCGTACATTTATATTTTCCAACGGGGCTATACATTCGGGTGAGGTTTTGTTCTCGCCTGAGTAGCCTCGTTTCACTACAAAAAATAAAATTAAACCATCTAGTGTTCAGCAAATAACAACACAATGTCAAATACAGGTAGCCTAGTCAAATAATTAACATCCAATCAAATTAACCGTTACTCTCTCGCGGGAATTCCACTAATGGTCCATATGTAGTCAAAAGCGATGTGATGTTTTTTCTCGCCTGAATGATCTGAATCTAGGATAACAGGGACTCTCTGCAACTACATTCAATATGCGGAACATTAACAAGGACAACATACTGGTATTTCCATCATTGTATGATTTTTTTGTGTGCAAATGAACTCAAGCTTACGGACAATGTCAAATGTGATATAGCGAAGCACCTGAGTGAGTTGGATGTGTAATTACACAGGTACTTTCCCCCAAAACAGATGACACAAACAACTGGATTTGTTATCCCTTTCATGCCCTGCCTCCAGTCCACTTACAAATATCTAAACAAGAGAGCCTCATCGAAATTGCAACAAGCTGTTCTGTGAAAATTGAATTCAATCAGAAGCCACTGCCAGATTTCTGGATAGGGCTGCGCTCAGTGTCCTGCCTTGGCATATTGTACTGTTAAGACACTGATGTCCTGTGCAACCACGTACCTATGTGAAAGTGGATTCTCGGCCCTCACAAGCATGAAAACTAAGTACAAGCACAGACTGTGTGGGAAATTATTTAAGACTGAGACTCTCTCCAATACAACCCAACCCAACATTGCAGAGTTATGTGCATCCTTTCAAGCACACCCTTCTCATTAACCTGTGGTGAGTTATTCACAATTTTCGATGAACAAATAAGGTTTTATATGTAAGATGGTTAAATAAAGAGCAAAACTATTTATTATTATTATATGATTACTTGTGCCCTGGTCCTATAAGAGCTCTTTGTCACTTCCCACGAGCCGGGTTGTGAAAAAAACTCACACTCATTCTTATGTTTAATAATTGAATCATATAGTGTGTGTGTGGCAGGTTTACAATGATGGCAAAAAACAACATTTGAGAGTGCGCTGACCCTGGTGCTAGAGGGGGTACGCAGCTGGAGGTTGAATGTTTGAAGTGGTACAGGACTATAACAAGTTTGGGAACCACTGCTCTACAACAAAGCTTTCTTAGTCTCCAACAAGCACTCTTAACCTTGTTTTGAACACCTCCAAAACAAAGGTCATGTGGTTTGGTAAGACGAATGCCCCGATTCCCAAAGGTGTTATTACTACCTCTGAGGGTTGAGAGCTTGAGGTAGTCACCTCATACAAGTACTTGGGAGTATGGCTAGATGGTACACTGTCCTTCTCTCACCACATATTAAAGCTGCAGGCTAAAGTTAAATCTAGACTTGGTTTCCTCTATCATAACTGCTTCTCTTTCACCCCAGCTGTCAAACTAACCCTGATAAAGATGACCCTCCTACCCATACTAGAATACAGAGACGTAATGTATAGATCGGCAAGTAAGGGTGCTCTCGAGCGGCTAGATGATCTTTACCTTTAGGCCATCTTATTTGCCACCAATGCTCCTTATAGGACACATCACTGCACTCTATACTCTTCAGTAAACTGGTAATCTCTGTATACCCAGCGCAAGACCCACTGGTTGATGCTTATTTATAAAACTCGCTTAGGCGTCACTCCCCCCTATCTAAGATACCTACTGCAGCCCTCATCCTCCACATAAAACAACCGTTCTGCCAGTAACATTCTGTTAAATGTCCCCAAAGCGCAAACATCCCTGGGTCGCTCGTCTTTTCAGTTCGCTGCAAACTGGACAGTTTTCTCTCAATCTCTTCATTCAAAGACTCAATCATGGACACTCTTACTGACAGTTGTGGCTGCTTTGTGTGATGTATTGTTGCCTTCTTGCCCTTTGTGCTGTTGTCTGTGCCCACTAATGTTTGTACCATGTTTTGTGTTGCTATAATGTTCTGTTCCTACCATGTTGTTGTTATGTTGCTACCATGCTGTGTTGTCATGTCTTGCTGCCTTTCTATGTTGTTGTTTTAGGTCTCTTTTTATGTAGTGTTGTGTGTTTGTCCTATATTTATATTTTTATTTATTTTAAATCCCAGGCCCCTGGCCCCACAAGAAGCCTTTTCCCTTTTGGTAGGCCGTCATTGTAAATAAGAAATTGTTCTTAACTGACTTGCTTAGTTAAATAAAAAATTATAAAAAAATGACTATACTCTACTTTAGATCATGCCATATACTCCATCTTAATTCCATTCAACCAGGGACATAGTGGAGAATGGAGAGATCCTCTCTCGATTCAATTCCATTCAAAGGGCTTTATTGGCAAGGGAAACATATATGTCTACATTAACAAAGCAAGTGAAATAGATAATAAACAAAAGTGAAATAGATAAAAAATACTGTCTGTCCTCTCTGTCTGTTCTCCCCCAATCACACACCTCACCTCCATCCATCTATCCCTACCTCCATCCCTCCCAACCACTCATTACCGTAATTGGTGGGCAGAGAGAGAAAGACTTCGAAAACAAATCCAATTTTGATAAACTCCCATATGTATTGCGTGAAATACCACAGTGTGCCATCACAGCAGCAAGATCTGTGACCTGTTGCCACAATAAAAGGGTAACCAGTGAAGAACAAACACCATTGTAAATACAACCCATATTTATTTCCCATTTTGTACTTTAACTATTTGCACATCATTACAACACTGTATATAGACATAATATGACATTTGAAATGTCTCCATTCCTCTGAAACTTTTGTGAGTGTAATGTTTACTGTTTACTTTTTATTATTTATTTAACTTTTGTTTATTATCTATTTCACTTTCTTTGGCAATGTAAACATATGTTTACCTGCCAATAATTCAATCCGTGCCACTCATTTGCATTGGTTTTCCTTTTAAGTTTAAGTCTCATTCTCTGCATCAACGCATCCTGCTGGCATTTCAAACAAACCCCCACCCCTCTCCCTCTCTCAATTCAATTCCATTCAGAGGGGCTCCATTGGCATGAGAAACATATGTTAACATTGCCAAAGCAGATAAAATAAACAATAAACAAAAGATAAAATAAACAATAAACAAAAATGAAATAAACAATCAGAAATGAACATCCCTCCCTCCCTCCCTCCCTCCCTCCCTCCCTCCCTCCCTCCCTCCCTCCCTCCCTCCCTCCCTCCCTCCCTCCCTCCCTCCCTCCCTCCCTCCCTCCCTCCCTCCCTCCCTCCCTCCCTCCCTCCCTCCCTTTGTTATGGAAGGTTTGGCTCTCTCTCTCTCTCTCTCTCTCTCTCTCTCTCTCTGACTACAGATGCTGTGCTTTGTATAGAGCTGGTTTACAGGGCTGTCATTGGGGTTTGGCTAGGAGAGGGGTGAGGAAGCCCCCCTCCCCCACACACACCTAACTCCATTTTAACTGCTCCTGACTGGGCCACAAGAAAGGCTGGGATGAGTAGCATCTAGCGGGGCTGTGTCTATGTCCGTTAAGTGCTCGAAAATAACCAGCTAATGGATACTCCAGTCAGGCGTGCTAAAATCAGGGAGCAACGAGGGAGGTGTACTGGAGTGTATGTGAGAGATAAATGAGAAAGAGAGAAGAGTGGAAAAGAAAGAGAAGGAAAGAGAGGAGAGCGAGAGAGTGAGAGAAGAAGTAGAGAGAGGGAAGAAGCAGTTAAAAATGTCTGTGTTTTTTCCTCTTCAGATCCCAAATGACTTAGCCACACATAATTATAGAAGTAGGGCTTGGGCCTGGGTGGGGTGTGGGGGGAGAGGGAATAAATATTATCTCTGCTCCCATCTCCCTACTTCCCCCTCCCTAACCCTCCCCCATCACCACCCACCCCAAACTGCCTGGGAGCACTAAATCCCTCAGACTGCTAGGCTAAGCATTATACACACTCTGGTAGCTCTCTCAATTCAATTCAATTTAAAGGCTTTTCTGGCAGGGGACACATGTTTACATTGCCAAAGCAAGTGAAATAGATAATAAACAAAAGTGAAATAAACAATAAAAAATGTTGAGTAAATATTACACTCACAACAGTTCCAAAATAATAAAGACATTTCAAACGTCATATTATGTCTATATACAGTGTTGTAATGATGTGCAAATAGTTCAAGTAC
The DNA here is from genome assembly GCF_045791955.1 of Oncorhynchus clarkii lewisi. NCBI lineage: Eukaryota > Metazoa > Chordata > Actinopteri > Salmoniformes > Salmonidae > Oncorhynchus > Oncorhynchus clarkii. Next base: position 26,853,943 of record NC_092176.1, on the reverse strand, counting down.
AAAAGGGAAAATGAATAAACACAAATATAGGTTGTATTTACAATGGTGTTTGTTCTTCACTCTCTCTCCCCCTCTCTGCTTTGTTCTGCCTCACTCTTTATTGGCCTACTCTTGCTCGCACCACCACCAAACAACACACACACACACACACACACACACACACACACACACACACACACACACACACACACACACACACACACACACACACACACACACACACACACACACACACACACACACACACACACAGTTGATGTTTATGTGATCTGTGTGTGCAGAGACAGCTCCACCGTGACATAAAACACTTTGTAGACGTTATGCTCTGTGTGATTGTCTTTTCTGTCTCTTTATCACTGCGTTGCTCCTCTTACTCCTGAGAAGATATTTCCTCTCCTTTTATGGCTATCTGCTCCTCTCTTTTTCTAACTCTCTCTCTCTTTCTAATCTATTCTCTCTTTCTCTACTCTCTCTCTCTTTCTAATCTATTCTCTCTTTCTCTAACTCTCTCTCTAATCTATTCTCTCTTTCTCTAACTCTCTCTCCCTCTCTCTCTCTATTTCTCTCTTTCTCTAACTCTCTCTCTCTTTCTCTAACTCTCTCTATTTCTAATCTATTCTCTCTAAGCTCTCTCTCTCTTTATGCTCTCTATCTCTCCTTATGCTCTCTATCCCTCTTTATGCTCTCTCTCTCTCTCGCTGATATTGACTGCTTGTCGATTGGTTTCCATTGTGTTTCCATCCACACCTCTCACACTAACAATGACGGCTGAGAGTCAGGGACAGAAAAAGGAGTGTAGGGGAGAGGGGGATAAAGAGAGAGAGAGAGAGAGTGGAAAGAGTGTGACAGAAAGAAAAGAGGCTGCTTTTATATAATAGCAGTCTTGATAAGTACAGCTGAAGTGTGATGTCTTTGTGAGAATAGTACAGGCAGTTTGGTTCTTATCGGGGCTGAAAGCAAAGAAAGGATGGAGGAGTGGGATAAAAAGGAGAAGAAAGAGAAGGAAGTGAAGGAACAGAAAGGACAGAATAAAGGTGTGAGGTGGTTATGTGGTATATGAGTGAGAAAGAGGCAGAAGTAAATCAACTTCCCCTTCTGAAATGATATTTTCTCCGCTTCTAACAATTGCTATTGTTTTTCATTGACAGCTGGACTTAAAACAGACAGATGAAAACAGCAAAAATATTGTAAGTGCGAGAACTAGTGTGCTCAGGCTGGAAATAGAAGGCATTTGAGAGAAAACAGCGTCAACGCCGTCTACGGCATCATAGCATGTCAAATTGGAAAGCAAGTCTATTTTTCTTGTGTCTACACAGAGCAATCTGGTAAAAGCAAATAAATTGCGTGGGTCGTTTGTAGAAATGGAATTAGAGGAACCGTTATGTCTTCCCTATGCTAAGTAGACTAAAGATGTAGTTTAAAATGTATTGGGCTATAAGCTAAGGTTTATCAGTCAAATAGGCTACATATTTGAAAACACTTTCAATCAAAGGCATATAGCATAGTCAGGCTACAACTGGAAAACTAGAGGACTCGGATTTCAATAGAGAATACTGTTTATGTATAAGAACGAGACGGTTGTTTATAAGCAACTCTGGTTTATTAGCTATAACATCCTTGTGAGCTAGCAAAGCAACAACAGTTTAGCACTGGCTCTCATAAGGAACTCACAACAGTAACGCTGGGGGGCTACATAGCGAACAAACACCACTGTTTATTATGGATTTTCATGACAACGTTGGCATATACAGTGTATGTGAATTGGCTACTCTGGGGTCTCTCCATGTGATTTTGGCTTTAGAGTAGTGAGCACATCCATTTTTCATACTGATCCCCCATGGGACTAGAGGTCGACCGATTATGATTTTTCAACGCCGATACCGATACCTATTATTGGAGGACCAAATAAAGCCGATACCGATTAATCTGACTATTTTTTACATTTATTTGTAATAATGACAATTACAACAATACTGAATTAACACTTATTTAACATACCTTAAGGGAACATTTTGACATTTGCCATATGGTTAGTGAGAAAGTCCACATCGCAAATGTACAGTCCCTTACTAGACGTCCGACAACGTTTCTAAAATTCGCGGACGGCGTCGGGCTGTGTAGCAGGGCCGGACCTTCCAGGAAGTCATCAAACGAACTCTCTCTGACATTCGGTTTCCGTTTTATAAAATGTTCAATTTTGGTCATTTTTCCGCTCTCCCGGTAAATCCCACAAGAGGGCGAATGGAATCATATTGCAAATGAACAAAACATCACCAATCACGTCGTGACCTAATCTCCTAAGCGGAAAAGATTTTGAAGACGAAACATGGTGAGCATAGGTTTGGCATAATGGGCAGTTGGCCCCGAACAAGATGGTGTCTAAGCCTCAAAGGTTTTTGAGTTATGGCCATTTTTCTGGGATTAAATGAAAATAGAGCAATAATTTTTCCACTTCACGTCAAAGTAAATTAACCTACGGTGTCAATAAAAAAAGAACCATCCATTTATCTAGCGTAATTTAAGAGAAATCGTACAATGTCAAATTGGTGATGATCAAAAAAAGGTGTTTAAAAAAAAAGTTACAGATCCAGTTGCAGCGTGTTCAGACTAATCTTTTTGAATTGTGTTTCCGAGCTATGCGAGATTTCTGTGATTTTCTAAAATAACACACACTCATTCAACCCTCTGTAAATAAGTCAGTTCTTAACATTCAGACTTAAAACTCAATATTCTATAAGTGCCTACCCCAAGGAGGATATGTGTTCACTTTCAGCTTCCTGTGTAAACCGGAAGTGCCTTAAAATGGTGTCATAGGTGCTGTTTCGAATGGTTAAAAAGGTCTGTTATTAGGCAACCCTCATGAACTGTAAATCAGTCATTTCTCCCAACAGATGTCAAAGAAAAGCTCTCTCTCTCACACACACACACACACACACACACACACACACACACACACACACACACACCAAGGATGGAGTGACAAAGTGCGGTGCTTAAAGACACACAGAGCCTGCAATGGCATTGACATAATCTCTAGGCTGTGCCGAGTTCAACGAGATGCCCTGCTTGACCGTAGCTCGCTCGGTCTAAGCACTGTGACCATGAGAAAAAATAGGCCCAAAATGAAGCCCAGCCCTAAATGTCATTTGCTTTTGGGTGACAGTGAGAGAACCGTTAGGGTGAGAAGAACAATTCGATCTCAGGTACGTTCCTGAGGTCCTCCCGATCTGTGCAAACCTTGACCATATAGCATTAACCCTTAACAGTTAAAAGAAGATGTTTACATCAAACAGTTTTCACTGACTTCTCTCCCCATAGGAATACATTGCCTGCACCCCTAAAATCAACCTGAAGCCTATGTGGATTATGAATGCCGTATGAACCTGTCTTCGATGACAATCCATCAGGCTACTATGAGGTCTATCTGTGTTGATTCTAAGCCTTCTGAAGCTGATTAAATTCACCCTTAAATTCATTTTGGCAGTATAAATGCCTTTTGGACATGGTTCACTGACTTTTGGGTTTGTAAACCGACTTCCATTGATCGTACATGGCAAATGGACATAACATCCTGATTTGGCACTTTCAAATCTTTTATATTGCATTTGGACATTTCTTATGGCATTTGGCCCCCCAAAAAAAGACTTTTGACTTCCTAAGAAATCATATTGCAAATGGACAAAACATATGCCCTATGGACAAGTTTAAAAAAAATTATGATAATCAAATATGACAAAAGCATGTTCATACAGTTCTTATACATGTGTAATTGACAAAAAATCTAAAGAATTTCGTAAAACGGTCCAGAAAGCACTTTTTTTAAGAGGGTGATACGTTTTTGAAAAAAAAAATTTGATTTTTTTTTTACATTTTTCAAAATTTTACTCTTGGGTCTTGACTTGTGTTACATTTGCAACATGAAAAATCACAGTGGAGCGCACTCGCCATCTGTTGGATTTTTGGAGTGTTACACTTGGAATTTGCCATATGGCATTTGCAATCAACTTTGAATGAAACGACGCTGAATTGAGTGGTATTGGACACCGTGTATATGTTTCGTATCGTGCCAATGACTTCCCATTCATTTTTGTCCATTTCAGGGGGGTGTTCCCTTACTTAATATAATACATCAATTTAGCCTCAAATAAATAATAAAACATGTTCAATTTGGTTTAGATAATGCAAATAATGTTGGAGAAGAAAGTAAAAGTGCAATATGTGTCACGCCCTGACCATAGTTTACTTTGTATTTTCTATGTTTTGATTGGTCAGGGTGTGATCTGAGTGGGTATTCTATGTTTCATGTCTTGTTTGTCTATTTCTATGTTCAGCCTGATATGGTTCTCAGTCAGAGGCAGGTGTTCGTGTCATGTACTGTCATGTTGTGTCTTGTCTCTGTCCTTTCCCTTCACCCTGTCTCCCTCTGCTGGTCGTTGTTAGGTTACCTTTTCTCCCCCGCTTTCCCCCAGCTGTTCCTTGTCTCCTCTAACTACCCATTCACCCCGTTTCCCACCTGTTCCCTTTTTCCCTCTGATTAGGTCCCTATATCTCTCTCTGTTTCTGTTCCTATCCTTGTCGGATTCTTGTTTGTTGTGTTTCATGCCTGAGCCAGACTATCGTCATGTTTGCTGTAACCTTGTCCTGTCCTGTCGGAATCTGCCGGTCTATCTGAGCCTACCTATGTTTGGTTATTAAAGAAGCTCTGTTTAAGTTAGTTCGCTTTTGGGTCCTCATTCACTCACCATAACAGAAGAATCCGACCAAGAATGGACCCAGCGACTTCGGATCCTCTCCACTCAGCCGTCGGGATCCAGGGAGCGATGCTAGGCAGACACGAGCAGGAAGTGTCTGCTGCTCGACATGCCGTTGAGACCCTGGCCACCCAAGTCTCCAACCTCACAGAACAGGTTCACCATCTCCGCCTCGATCCAACGGCCACTTCCAGGGCTTTCGAATCTCCGGAGCCCAGAATCAATAACCCGCCGTGTTACTCTGGGGAGCCCACTGAATGCCGCTCGTTCCTCACCCAGTGTGATATTGTGTTTTCTCTCCAGCCCAACACTTACTCCAGGAGCACTGCTCGTGTCGCCTACGTCATATCTCTCCTTATTGGACGGGCTCGTGAGTGGGGCACGGCAATCTGGGAGGCAAGGGCTGAGTGTACTAACCAGTATCAAGACTTTAAGGAGGAGATGATACGGGTTTTTGATCGATCTGTTTTTGGGGAGGAGGCTTCCAGGGCCCTGTCTTCCCTATGTCAAGGCAATCGATCCATAACAGACTACTCTATTGAGTTTCGCACTCTTGCTGTCTCCAGTGGCTGGAACGAGCCGGCCTTGCTCGCTCGTCTTCTGGAGGGTTTCCGCGCAGAGGTAAAGGATGAGATTCTCTCCCGGGAGGTTCCTTCCAGCGTGGATTCCTTGATTGAACTCGCTATTCGCATTGAGCGACGGGTTGATCTTCGTCACCGAGCTCGTGGAAAGGAGCTCGCGCTCTCCGTCGCCTCCCTCTCCGCATCACTACCATCTTCCTCTGCCGGCTCGGGTGCTGAGCCCATGCAGCTGGGAGGTATCCGCATCTCGACTAAGGAGAGGGAACGGAGAATCACCAACCGCCTCTGTCTCTATTGCGGTTCCGCTGGTCATTTTGTCACTTCATGTCCAGTAAAAGGCCAGAGCTCGTCAGTAAGCGGAGGGCTACTGGTGAGCGCTACTACTCCGGTCTCTCCTTCAAGATCCTGCACTACCTTGTCGGTCCATCTACGCTGGACCGGTTCGTCAGCTTCCTGCAGTGCCTTAATAGACTCTGGGGCGGAGGGCTGTTTTATGGACGAGACCTGGGCTCGGGAACATGACATTCCTCTCAGACAGTTAAAGGAGCCCACGGCCTTGTTCGCCCTGGATGGTAGTCCTCTCCCCAGGATTCAGCGTGAGACGCTACCTTTAACCCTCACTGTTTCTGGTAATCATAGTGAAACCATTTCTTTTTTAATTTTTCGTTCACCTTTTACACCTGTTGTTTTGGGCCATCCCTGGCTAGTTTGTCATAATCCTTCCATTAATTGGTCTAGTAATTCTATCCTCTCCTGGAACGTCTCTTGTCATGTGAAATGTTTAATGTCTGCTATCCCTCCTGTTTCCTCTGTCTCTTCTTCACAGGAGGAGCCTGGTGATTTGACAGGGGTGCCGGAGGAATATCACGATCTGCGCACGGTGTTCAGTCGGTCCAGGGCCACCTCTCTTCCTCCACACCGGTCGTATGATTGTAGTATTGATCTCCTTCCGGGAACCACCCCCCCCCGGGGTAGACTATACTCTCTGTCGGCTCCCGAACGTAAGGCTCTCGAAGATTATTTGTCTGTAGCTCTTGACGCCGGTACCATAGTCCCCTCCTCCTCTCCCGCCGGAGCGGGGTTTTTTTTTGTCAAGAAGAAGGACGGGTCTCTGCGCCCCTGCATAGATTATCGAGGGCTGAATGACATAACAGTGAAGAATCGTTATCCGCTTCCTCTTATGTCTTCAGCCTTCGAGATCCTGCAGGGAGCCAGGTTTTTCACTAAGTTGGACCTTCGTAACGCTTACCATCTCGTGCGCATCAGGGAGGGGGACGAGTGGAAGACGGCGTTTAACACTCCGTTAGGGCACTTTGAATACCGGGTTCTTCCTTTCGGCCTCGCTAACGCTCCAGCTGTCTTTCAGGCATTAGTCAATGATGTCCTGAGAGACATGCTGAACATCTTTGTTTTCGTTTACCTTGACGATATCCTGATTTTTTCACCGTCACTCCAGATTCATGTTCAGCACGTTCGACGTGTCCTCCAGCGCCTTTTAGAGAATTGTCTTTTTGTGAAGGCTGAGAAGTGCACTTTTCATGCCTCCTCCGTCACATTTCTCGGTTCTGTTATTTCCGCTGAAGGCATTAAGATGGATCCCGCTAAGGTCCAAGCTGTCATTGATTGGCCCGTCCCTAAGTCACGCGTCGAGCTGCAGCGCTTTCTCGGCTTCGCGAACTTCTATCGTCGTTTCATCCGTAATTTCGGTCAGGTGGCAGCTCCTCTCACAGCCCTTACTTCTGTCAAGACGTGCTTTAAGTGGTCCGTTTCCGCCCAGGGAGCTTTTGATCTCCTCAAGAATCGTTTTACATCCGCTCCTATCCTTGTTACACCTGACGTCTCTAGACAGTTCGTTGTCGAGGTTGACGCGTCAGAGGTGGGCGTGGGAGCCATCCTTTCTCAGCGCTCCCTCTCTGACGACAAGGTCCACCCATGCGCGTATTTTTCTCATCGCCTGTCGCCGTCGGAACGTAACTATGATGTGGGTAACCGCGAACTGCTCGCCATCCGGTTAGCCCTAGGCGAATGGCGACAGTGGTTGGAGGGGGCGACCGTTCCTTTTGTCGTTTGGACTGACCATAGGAACCTTGAGTACATCCGTTCTGCCAAACGACTTAATGCGCGTCAGGCGCGTTGGGCGCTGTTTTTCGCTCGTTTCGAGTTCGTGATTTCTTATCGTCCGGGCTCTAAGAACACCAAGCCTGATGCTTTGTCTCGTCTCTTCAGTTCTTCAGTAGCCTCCACTGACCCCGAGGGGATTCTCCCTGAGGGGCGTGTTGTCGGGTTGACTGTCTGGGGAATTGAGAGGCAGGTAAAACAAGCGCTCACTCACACTCCGTCGCCGCGCGCTTGTCCTAGGAACCTTCTTTTCGTTCCCGTTCCTACTCGTCTGGCCGTTCTTCAGTGGGCTCACTCTGCCAAGTTAGCCGGCCACCCTGGCGTTCGGGGTACGCTTGCTTCCATTCGCCAGCGTTTTTGGTGGCCCACCCGGGAGCATGACACGCGTCGTTTCGTGGCTGCTTGTTCGGTCTGCGCGCAGACTAAGTCCGGTAACTCTCCTCCTGCCGGCCGTCTCAGGCCGCTTCCTATTCCCTCTCGACCGTGGTCTCACATCGCCTTAGATTTTGTCACCGGACTGCCTTCGTCAGCGGGGAAGACTGTTATTCTTACGGTTGTCGATAGGTTCTCTAAGGCGGCTCATTTCATTCCCCTTGCTAAGCTTCCTTCTGCTAAAGAGACGGCACAAATCATCATCGAGAATGTTTTCAGAATTCATGGCCTTCCGTCAGACGTCGTTTCGGACAGAGGTCCGCAATTCACGTCTCAATTTTGGAGGGAGTTTTGCCGTTTGATTGGGGCTTCCGTCAGTCTCTCTTCCGGCTTTCACCCCCAGTCTAACGGTCAAGCAGAACGGGCCAATCAGACTATTGGTCGCATCTTACGCAGTCTTTCTTTTCGTAACCCTGCGTCTTGGTCAGAACAGCTCCCCTGGGCAGAATACGCCCACAACTCGCTTCCTTCGTCTGCGACCGGGCTATCTCCTTTTCAGAGTAGCCTCGGGTACCAGCCTCCGCTGTTCTCATCTCAGTTCGCCGAGTCCAGTGTCCCCTCCGCTCAGGCTTTTGTCCAACGTTGCGAGCGCACCTGGAAGAGGGTCAGGTCTGCACTTTGCCGTTATAGGACGCAGACTGTGAGGGCTGCTAATAAGCGTAGAACTAAGAGTCCTAGATATTGTCGCGGTCAGAGAGTTTGGCTCTCCACTCAGAACCTTCCCCTTAAGACGGCTTCTCGCAAGTTGACCCCGCGGTTCATTGGTCCGTTCCGTATTTCTCGGGTCATTAATCCTGTCGCAGTTCGACTTCTTCTTCCGCGATACCTTCGTCGCGTCCACCCGGTCTTCCATGTCTCCTGCATCAAGCCCGTCCTTCGCGCCCCCGCTCGTCTTCCCCCCCTCCCCCCCATCCTTGTCGAGGGCGCACCCATCTACAGGGTCCGTAGAATTTTGGACATGCGTCCTCGGGGCCGTGGTCACCAGTACCTCGTAGATTGGGAGGGGTACGGTCCTGAGGAGAGGAGTTGGGTTCCCTCTCGGGACGTGCTGGACCGTGCGCTGATCGAGGATTTCCTCCGTTGCCGCCAGGTTTCCTCCTCGAGTGCGCCAGGAGGCGCTCGGTGAGTGGGGGGGTACTGTCATGTACTGTCATGTTGTGTCTTGTCTCTGTCCTTTCCCTTCACCCTGTCTCCCTCTGCTGGTCGTTGTTAGGTTACCTTTTCTCCCCCGCTTTCCCCCAGCTGTTCCTTGTCTCCTCTAACTACCCATTCACCCCGTTTCCCACCTGTTCCCTTTTTCCCTCTGATTAGGTCCCTATATCTCTCTCTGTTTCTGTTCCTATCCTTGTCGGATTCTTGTTTGTTGTGTTTCATGCCTGAGCCAGACTATCGTCATGTTTGCTGTAACCTTGTCCTGTCCTGTCGGAATCTGCCGGTCTATCTGAGCCTACCTATGTTTGGTTATTAAAGAAGCTCTGTTTAAGTTAGTTCGCTTTTGGGTCCTCATTCACTCACCATAACAGTTCGTCATTGTCTCTGATTGGGAACCATATTTAGGTAGCCTGGGTTTCACTGTGTGGGTGTGGGTGATTGTTCCTGTCTATGTGTTTTTCACCAGATAGGCTGTTTAGGTTTTCGTTACGTTTTGTTTTGTAGTATTGTATTGGAGATTCGTGTTTCGTATTATTAATAAACATGGATCGTAAACCACACGCTGCATTTTGGTCCGACTCTCCTTCGTATGAAGACGAAACTCGTTACAGAATCACCCACCACCAACGGACCAAGCAGCGTGTCAACAGGCAGGAGCAGCGCGAGGAGAAGCGCAATAAGGATTTCTGGACATGGGAGGAAATCCTCGACGGGAGAGGACCCTGGGCTAAACCAGGGGAGTGTAGCCGCCCAAAGGTGCAGCAGGAGAAGAGGCAACAGGAGCAGCCCAAAGAGGAGGTATGGACATGGGAGGACGAATTAGAAGGAAGAGGACCCTGGGCTCAGCCAGGAGAATATCGCCGCCCCAAAGAAGAACTGGAGGCGGCGAAAGCTGAGAGGCGCAGATATGAGGAGGCAGCACGACGTAGCGGATGGAAGCCTGAGAGGCAGCCCCAAAAATTTCTTGGGGGGGGGCTAACAGGGAGTATGGCTACGCCAGGTAGGAAACCTGGGCAGACTCCCTGTGCTTACCGGGGGGCTAGAGAGACCGGACAGGCACCGTGCTATGCAGTGGTGCGCACGGTGTCTCCAGTGCGGGTGTATAGCCCGGTGCGGTATATTCCAGCTCCGCGTGTCTGCCGGGCTAGATTGAGCGTCGAGCCTAATGCCATGAAGCCGGCTCTACGCAGCTGGTCTCCAGTGCGTCTCCTTGGGCCGGCTTACATGGCACCAGCCTTGCGCTCGGTGTCTCCGGTTCGCCTGCATAGTCCAGTGCGGGCTATTCCACCTCGCCGCACTGGCAGGGCGACCGTGAGCATTCAACCAGGTAAGGTTGGGCAGGCTCGGTGCTCAAGAGCTCCAGTGCGCCTGCACGGTCCGGTTTTTCCAGTACCACCTCCACACCCCAGCCCTCCGGTAGCAGCTCCCCGCACCAGGCTTCCTGTGCGTGTCCTTGGCCCAGTACCACCAGTGCCAGCACCACGCATCAGGCCTACAGTGCGCCTCGCCTGTCCAGCGCTGTCGGAGCCCTCCTCCTCTCCAGCGCTGTCGGAGTCTCCCGCCTGTTTAGCGCTGTCAGAGCTTTCCGCCTCTACAGCGCTGCCGGAGTCTCCCGCCTGTTCAGAACTGCCAGTTAGCATAGAGCTGCCAGTTAGCATAGAGCTGCCAGTTAGCATAGAGCTGCCAGTTAGCATAGAGCTGCCAGTTAGCATAGAGCTGCCAGTTAGCTTAGAGCTGCCAGTTAGCAAGGAGCTGCCAGTTAGCAAGGAGCTGCCAGTCTGCAAGGAGCTGCCAGTCTGCATGGAGCTGCCAGTCTGCATAGAGCTGCCAGTCTGCATGGAGCTGCCAGTCTGCAAGGAGCCGCCAGAGCTGCCTGTCTGCAGGATGCCGCCAAAGCTGCCAGTCTGCAAGGAGCCGCCAGAGCTGCCAGTCTGCAAGGAGCCGCCAGAGCTGCCAGTTAGCATGGAGCAGCCAGGGCCGCCAGTCAGCATGGAGCAGCCAGGGCCGCCAGTCAGCATGGAGCAGCCAGGGCCGCCAGTCAGCATGGAGCAGCCAGGGCCGCCAGTCAGCATGGAGCAGCCAGTCAGCATGGAGCAGCCAGAGCAGCCAGTCAGCATGGAGCAGCCAGAGCTGCCAGTCAGCATGGAGCAGCCAGTCAGCATGGAGCAGCCAGAGCTGCCAGTCAGCATGGAGCAGCCAGTCAGCATGGAGCAGCCAGAGCTACCAGTCATCATGGAGCAGCCAGTCAGCATGGAGCAGCCAGAGCTGCCAGTCGACCAGACTCTTCCAGAGCTGCCAGTCGACCAGACTCTTCCAGATCTGCCAGTCGTCCAGACTCTTCCAGATCTGCCAGTCGTCCAGACTCTTCCAGATCTGCCAGTCGACCAGACTCTTCCAGATCTGCCAGTCGACCAGACTCTTCCAGATCTGCCAGTCGACCAGACTCTTCCAGATCTGCCAGTCGTCCAGACTCTTCCAGATCTGCCAGTCGTCCAGACTCTCTCAGATCTGCCAGTTGTCCAGATTCTCCCAGATCTGCCAGTCGACCAGATTCTCCCAGATCCGCCAGTCGACCAGATTCTCCCAGATCCGCCAGTCGACCAGATTCTCCCAGATCCGCCAGTCGACCAGATTCTCCCAGATCCGCCAGTCGACCAGATTCTCCCAGATCCGCCAGTCGACCAGATTCTCCCAGATCCGCCAGTCGACCAGATTCTTCCAGATCTGCTAGTCGACCAGGATCTGCTGAAACCGCCAGCCAGCCAGGTTCTGGTAGTTTCTACTACCTGCCTGGGCTTCCTCTCAGTGCTGAGCTTCTTCTCAGTGCTGAGCTTCCTCTCAGTGCTGAGCTACCTATCTGTCCCGAGTTACCTCTGTCCCGAGCTGTCCCTCTGTCCCATGTTATCATTGTGGTGGGTAACCTATTTAGGGACGTTTAGGAGGGGGATTAAAACTGTCATGGAGTGGGGTCCACGTCCAGCGCCAGAGCCGCCACCGCGGACAGATGCCCACCCAGACCCTCCCCTATAGGTTCAGGTTTTGCGGCCGGAGTCCGCACCTTGGGGGGGGGTACTGTCACGCCCTGACCATAGTTTACTTTGTATTTTCTATGTTTTGATTGGTCAGGGTGTGATCTGAGTGGGTATTCTATGTTTCATGTCTTGTTTGTCTATTTCTATGTTCAGCCTGATATGGTTCTCAGTCAGAGGCAGGTGTTCGTCATTGTCTCTGATTGGGAACCATATTTAGGTAGCCTGGGTTTCACTGTGTGGGTGTGGGTGATTGTTCCTGTCTATGTGTTTTTCACCAGATAGGCTGTTTAGGTTTTCGTTACGTTTTGTTTTGTAGTATTGTATTGGAGATTCGTGTTTCGTATTATTAATAAACATGGATCGTAAACCACACGCTGCATTTTGGTCCGACTCTCCTTCGTATGAAGACGAAACTCGTTACAATATGTGCCATGTAAAAAAGCTAACGTTTAAGTTCCTTGCTCAGAACATGAGAACATATGAAAGCTGGTGGTTCCTTTTAACATGAGTCTTCAATATTCCCAGGTAAGAAGTTTTAGGTTGTAGTTATTATAGTATTTATAGGCCTATTTCTCTCTATACCATTTGTATTTCATATACCTTTGACTATTGGATGTTCTTATAGGCACTTTAGTATTGCCAGTGTAACAGTATAGCTTCTGTCCCTCTCCTCGCCCGTACCTGGGCTCGAACCAGGAACACATCGACAACAGCCACCCTCGAAGCATCGTTACCCATCGCTCCACAAAAGCCGCGGCCCTTGCAGAGCAAGGGGAACAACTACTCCAAGTCTCAAAGCGAGTGACGTCACCGATCGAAGCGCTATTAGCGCGCACCCCGCTAACTAGCTAGCCATTTCATATCGGTTACACCAGCCTAATCTCGGGAGTTGATAGGCTTGAAGTCATAAACAGCTCAATGCTTGAAGCATTGCGAAGAGCTGCTGGCAAAACGCACAAAATTGCTGTTTGAATGAATGCTTACGAGCCTGCTGCTGCCTACCATCGCTCACTCAGACTGCTCTATCAAATATCAAATCATAGACTTAATTATAACATAATAACACACAGAAATACGAACCTTTGGTCATTAATATGGTAGAATCCGGAAACTATCATTTCGAAAACAAAACATTTATACTTTCATTGAAATACGGAACTGTTCCGTATTTTATCTAACGGGTGGCATCCCTAAGTCTAAATATTGCTGTTACATTGTACAACCTTCAATGTTATGCCATAATTATGTACAATTCTGGCAAATTAATTACGGTCTTTGTTAGGAATAAACGAACTTCACACAGTTCACAACGGGCCAGGTGACCCAAACTGCTGCATATACCCTGACTGCTTGCACGGAACACAAGAGTAGTGACACAATTTCCCAAATTATAAGAAATTCATGTTCGCAGGCAATATTAACCTCTCTGATCTCCCCATCCCGGATCCGTTATCAGGAATACAGACTCAAGCTCATTACCATAACGCAACGTTAACTATTCATGAAAATCGCAAATGAAATGAAATAAATATGCCATCTCTCAAGTTTAGCCTTTTGTAAACAACACTGTCATCTCAGATTTTCAAAATATGCTTCTCAACCATAGGAACACAATAATTTGTGTAAAAGTAGCTAGCTAGCGTAGCATTTAGCGTTAGCATTAGCGTTAGCATCCAGCACGCAACATTTCAACAAAAACATAAAAGCCTTCAAATAAAATAATTTACCTTTGAAGAACTTCTGATGTTTTCAATGAGGATACTCTCAGTTAGATAGCAGATGCTCAGTTTTTCCAAAAAGATTCTTTGTGTATTAGAAATAGCTCCGTTTTATACATCACATTTGGCTACCAAAAAAAAACGAAAATTCAGTCCTCAATCGCGAACTTTTTTCCAAATTAACTCCATAATATCGACTGAAAACATGGCAAACGTTGTTTAGAATCAATCCTCAAGGTGTTTTTCACATATCTCTTCATTGATATATCGTTCTTGGAAGCATGGTTTCTCCCCTCAATCAAATGGAAAAGTACAAGCAGCTGGCAATTGCGCACCGAATTCCACGCAGGACACCAGGCGGACACTTGGAAAATGTAGTCTCTTATGGTCAATCTTCCAATGATATGCCTACAAATACGTCACAATGCTGCTAACACCTTGGGGGAACGACAGAAAGTGTAGGCTCATTCCTTGCGCAATCACAGCCATATAAGGAGACAATGGAAAACAGAGCTTCAGAAATTCTGCTCATTTCCTGGTTGACGCATCATCTTGGTTTCGCCGGTAGAATGAGTTCTGGGGCACTTACAGACAATATCTTTGCAGATTCTGAAACTTCAGAGTGTTTTCTTTCAAAAACTGTCAAGAATATGCATAGTCGAGCATCTTTTCGTGACAAAATATCGCGCTTAAAACGGGAACGTTTTTTATCCAAAAATGAAATAGCGCCCCTAGAGATCCAACAGGTTAACTAAATATGCAGGTTTAAAAATATATACTTGTGTATTGATTTTAAAGAAAGTCATTGATATTTATGGTTAGGTTTGGTGCAACGCCAGTTCTAAATCATCACCCGTTTGGCGAAGTAGGCTGTGATTCGATGAGAAATTAACAGGCACCGCATCGATTATATGAAACGCATGACACGCTAGATAAACTAGTAATATCATCAACCATGTGTAGTTAACTAGTGATTATGTGAAGATTGATTGTTTTTGCTAAGTTTAATGCTAGCTAGCAACTTACCTTGTATTCTTGCTGCCCTCGCGTAACAGGTTGTCAGCCTGCCACGCAGGCTCCTCATGGAGTGCAATGTAAGGCAGATGGTTAGAGCGTTGGACTAGTAACCGGAAGGTTGCAAAAACAAAATCTGTCGTTCTGGCCCTGAACAAGGCAGTTAACCCACTGTTCCAAGGCCGTCATTGAAAATAAGAATGTGTTCTTAACTAACTCGCCTAGTTAAATAAAGGGGTAAAAAAAATATATATATTTTTTTTTAATCGGCCAAATCGGTGCCCAAAAATACTGATTTCCAATTGTTATGAAAACTTAAAATCGTCCCTAATTAAATCGGCCATTCCGATTAATCTGTCGACCTCTACTATGGACCCTGGCAGTGCACTATAGTGTGAATAGGGTTTCACTTCAGGTAGACACTCACCATGATATCTGACGGTCTTGCGTGGTATTGGGTTCCAGTTGAGACTCAACGACTTCTCCCAACCAATCAGAAGAAGCAACAACAGGACCTTAGCCTCACCCATGGCTCCGAAAGCGTCTCAGCGAGGCCGTTGATTCGCTGGTTGATGTTGAGTGACAGTGGAGATAGACAGTGTGGGAACAGCCTCTGGCAGCCTGCCAAAGACAGATAAAAAATAAAGTCAGTTAAAGCGTCATGAACAACAGCCACTATGTCTCCCCAGCCGAGCAGCAGGACGACATTCACAAACAGTTTTAAATACCTCTATGGACCGTAAAGAAAATCACACTGAAAAACTATCACCCTCAGGCACTTAAGGAAATCATGAATGTCAAAGATATATTGGAATTAGTGGATATATGGAGACTTAAATACCCTGACCTAGTGAGATATACATGGCGGAGGCTTAATCAAGCTAGTCGTCTTCATTACTTTCTTATGTTATTTTCTCTGGCACCAAAAGTGTTGATAGGGTACAGAATGCGGTCGGACCATCACATAATTGGCATATATATTACTCTTACAGAATTTCCATGTGGGAGAGGATATTGGAAATGTCATCAAAGCCTACAGGATGATAACTTATTTTTTAACTAGGACGAAATCATTTATAACAGATTTTTTTCAGACATAACAAAGGCACAGCAAATCCCCTTATTGTATGGGACACTTTTAAATATGCCATTAGAGGCCATGCAATTCAGTACTCATCAATAAAACAAAAGCAATTCAGATCAAAAGAGTCCATATTAACAAAGGAAATTGAAGAACTAGCAGTACAGATAGATAGCAATAAAACTGTACCATAGAGACACAGAATAAGTTAGAGGAAAAACAAAAATAAATGGAGGAACTTATTCAAGAAAGATCCAGTGTAATATATTATAAAAATAAAGTGAACTGGATGGAATATGGGGAAAAATGCACCATATTTTTCAATCTTCAACATAGAAATGCTTTGTAACAAGTTTTATTGAAACTTGTTACAAATGATGGAGTCACTCACGATTCACCAAACAATACTTTGAAAGAGGAAGTAAAGTACTTTAAGAATATGTTTTTGTTTCAGATACACAGAATTATATATTTTTAAACCTGCATATTTAGCTAAAATAAATCCAGGTTAGCAGGCAATATTAACTTCTCTTGCATTCATTGCACGCAGATTCAGGGTATATGCAACAGTTTGGGCCGCCTGGCTTGTTGCGAACTAATTTGCCAGAATTTTACATAATTCTGACGTAACATTGAAGGTTGTACAATGTAACAGCAATATTTAGACTTAGGGATGCCACCCGTTCGATAAAATACGTAACGGTTCCGTATTTCACTGAAAGAATAAACGTTTTGTTTTCTAAATGATAGTTTCCGGATTCGACCATATTACTGACCAAAGGCTCGTATTTCTGTGTGTTATTATGTTATAATTAAGTCTATGATTTGATATTTGATAGAGCAGTCTGAGTGAGCGATGGTAGGCAGCAGCAGGCTCGTAAGCATTCATTCAAACAGCACTTTTGTGCGTTTTGCCAGCAGCTCTTCGCAATGCTTCAAGCATTGAGCTGTTTATGACTTCAAGCCTATCAACTCCCGAGATTAGGCTGGTGTAACCGATGTGAAATGGCTAGCTAGTTAGCGGGGTGCGCGCTAATAGCGCTTCGATCGGTGACGTCACTCGCTTTGAGACTTGGAGTAGTTGTTCCCCTTGCTCTGCAAGGGCCGCGGCTTTTGTGGAGCGATGGGTAACGATGCTTCGAGGGTGGCTGTTGTCGATGTGTTCCTGGTTCGAGCCCAGGTAGGGGCGAGGAGAGGGACGGAAGCTATACTGTTACACTGGCAATACTAAAGTGCCTATAAGAACATTCAATAGTCAAAGGTATATGAAATACAAATGGTATAGAGAGAAATAGTCCTATAAATACTATATTAACTACAACCTAAAACTTCTTGCCTGGGAATATTGAAGTCTCATGTTAAAAGGAACCACCAGCTTTCATATGTTCTCATGTTCTGAGCAAGGAACTTAAACATTAGCTTTTTTACATGGCACATATTGCACTTTTACTTTCTTCTCCAACACTTTGTTTTTGCATTATCTAAACCAAATTGAACATGTTGTATTATTTATTTGAGGCTAAATGTATTTTTATTGATGTATTGATTTTATTGATGTTAAGTCAATGTTAAGTGTTCACTCAGTATTGTTGTAATTGTCATTATTACAAATAAATAAAAATCGCTGATTAATCGGTATCGGCTTTTTTTGGTCCTCCAATAATCGGTATCGGCATTGAAAAATCATAATCGGTCAACCTCTAATATGGGGGACACAATCTTCACAGCCCTGTAGATTTTGCTGTGAGGAGGCAGAGTCATTAGATCATTTATTTTGGTCCTGTCCATATGTAGCTCGTTTTTGGTCACAGGTCCAGGAATGGCTGACGAATTGCAACATTTACATAGAACTAACGCTGCAAATAGCAATACTGGGTGACTTGAAAAGTCATAGTTAATCGATTATTAATATAATAATAATTTTAGCAAAAATGTTTCTTTAATTTAAAATCTGTAGAAACTAGGAGAATAGAATGGTTTTAAAAATCCAGAATGGATGGTGTTAAGAGATAGATGGGAGGGGTTGAATGGAGCTGAAGGGTGGGACTAATAATAATAAGATAACAAATGTTGTCAAGATCGTTGGAAGCATACTCGGACCAACATGACCCGCATGATCTGGATTTCACATCTTTTATTAGAAATAAGTGAACCACACAACAAACAATAAAGACTAAACGAAACGTGACGACAATGGAGTGCTAACATGCAACTACACATAAACAATATCCCACCAAACACATGTGGAAAGAAGATCCCTAAATATGACCCCCAATTAGAGACAACGATTACCAGCTGCCTCTAATTGGGAATCATACAAAATCATCAACAAAGAAAAACAAAACTAGAACCCCACATATAAATAATAAACTAGACTAACCCCAGTCACACCCTGACCTACTCTACCATAGAAAATAAGGGATCTCTATGGTCAGGACGTGACAGTACCCCCCCTAAAGTTGCAGACTCCGGCCGCAAAACGGGAGGGTTAGGGGGGGTGTCTAGTGTCGGAGTCTGTAAAATGTATATAGGCTCAGAACCTTTGTGAAATAGCACAGTTACAAATATAAATCAAACTGGATGGACATCAGAAAGAGAGGAAGTAAGTAAGGACTAAAAATAAATAAAATATAACTATTGTAAAATAGATTGTCTGTAAAATGTGAATAGTATGTATAAACTGAAGGAAGAAGCCTAAGTGTTATTGTTTATTAGTTTACTCCAATTGGGGGAGAGATGGTAGGGTTTGTGGGGAATAACAAAGGAAAATAAATCAATCAATAAGAAAAATAAACATCTTATCAGAGTTCTGTCAAGCCAATTCAAAGACAGTTATTACATTGAAACACCACGTAGCAATGTTAATGTGTGTTGGCAGCCCGTCAACCAGACACAGAAAATGAATGTCAAAGCAAGGACAATTCAACACACAATGTAGTTGATGATAATTCTCCTAAATGGTTATGTCAAACAACAAACTTGTTTTGTCTTTGACAGGCGATGCTAACAGCAGCCTGTTTTAATAATGGAGGTTAACAATACAGACATTACCACAGACGCAGTTTGAAAACACTCAAAATGCAACAGGAGGACACTATAAAACGTATCCCACTTTCCCTCCTTCTGTGGAATCGCCATTCCACACCTGCTGGTGTCCATCAGAGAGCCAAATCAACACTTTGATGCTGTTTGCTGATTTGAGAAGGTTGACTTCTAAATGTGCATAAAATGTCAAATTGTGTTTACTCTTGGAGATGGATGAAAAATGTCTGTCTGCGCCGATGCATTTCATTGCTTGATGTAAGTCAGCCCCAAATGTTACGTGAATTTTAAATGTCTGCTTTAATGGGCAGACTTTGTGTCCAGTTTTTCATTCAGGAGACTGGGGTGTGAATTTAGATGCAAAGCCTGTACAGCACATTCTGCACCCAATCTGACTTCTATTGATTTAGTTTTTGGGAAAGAAAGAGCAGCCGCACAGAGAAAGTCCAAGATGATCTAAATGTGCTTTAAATGACTGGACTTAGTGGAGGGCCGGGATAAAACTATTTGATGACTTACAGCTCACAGTTCTGACTTCAGGTTTTATTGGATCGATGGAGAGGCCTTTAGCTTAGGGTTGAGTAGAGGAAGAGAGGGGGAGGAAGGAATGGAGAGAGAGAGAGAGAGAGAGAGAGAGAGAGAAAGAGAGCCTGTGTGTTTAGAAACATGGAGGGTGTCTGGAACCAGCAGCGAAAGGCTTCACATTATCTCCCAAGCTGCTGAGTGTCCTCAAATCTCAAATGGCATTCTCTCCTCTTTTTTTTCACTCTTTCTGCTGAGAGATAAGACATTGACTGAGTGAGCATCCTGGAGGTCGGATTAAGAGGACTAGCCCTGTGTAAACATACTGTAGCTGGGGGAGGTGAGGGTAGAGAGATGGGCGAGGGTGGACTCAGGGTGTCTCTCCTCAAAAGCCTATAGCAGATTCCAACTCAGGGAACTGCTAAGCTTTGCAAAACATGTCTGTCATGACTGTAGCTATTTCCCAGACAGACAGGCAGGCAGACAGGCAGGCAGACAGGGAGGCAGACAGCAGGATTGTGTTGAATTCAGAATTGAATTGAGAATACCTCAAATTCCAATTCAATTCTTGAATTTGAATTGAACTAGTAAACAAGGATACAGAATTGCAATTGGAATTTTAATTAAAGGAAATATAATTGAATTCAGTGAAATTAAATGAAATTCAAACGCCTCTTCTATTCTATATTAGGTGTAGTCTAATCAAATATACATCTTGTACATAAAACATCCAACACGTCATTATATACATGTATATAATTACTGTTGACACATCTGATTTTCAGGAAAAAATCTTTAAATAAATTATCAAGGAAAACAAAACCTGAATGTGAATATTATAGGTTATTATATTTCATTAATCACAAACATTTAGTTAAATATGGGGGAAATACTGCATTTTCTTTTTTTTTTTACCCTCAAGTTGACCCTAAAACCTTCAAAAATAAGCCAATCAAATGAAATGGTTGGTGAAAATATAATTGGCAATTCTAAGCACTAAGGCTAAAAGAGTTAAAGAACACTGTTTCCAGAGAAAAGTTATATATTCATTGGTATCTGGAAGTACTACCAGTGAGATTCAATGAAACTCTCATGTTCTATGACTAAGTGGAATTTATTTGAAATGCACAGAATAAATTATACTTCCTGTCACACAAATTCAAAACAGGCAGGCAGGCAGGCAGGCAGGCAGGCAGTCAGGCAGGCAGGCAGGCAGGCAGGCAGGCAGGCAGGCAGGCAGGCAGTCAGGCAGGCAGGCAGGCAGGCAGGCAGGCAGGCCTCCTGGCTGTATCCAATCACCTTTTTTAATGATTGGTGGTGGGGACTTGTTTTCACTGGGCTGCCTAATGACGTTCAACAAATTAGAAACGACACGGCAGGCTAATAATATCAGTCAGTGTTTCCGACAATCGCTAGCTAATTAGTCTGACGTTGAGAGTGAAAAAAGGCACATGTTCTGACTCTGCTGCTTCAGCCAAGTCCCTCAGGGGGAAAACACACCGATGTTTCTTCCGATGGGGAATGATGGATGTTCAGGAAAGGATTAGGAAAGAGGGGCACCTAGGATAGGAAGTGAGCTGAGCGGAAACCCAATTCTTAAGTGTTTTCAATCTCTCTGGTCAACCTCTGTCCTTCTCATGCCCTCACTTCCTGTTCATCGCTTCCTCCTTTCTCATCGCTGATGACGAGGTATCGTGACCTTTGAACCCATGATCTTTCCAGAAGTCACAGATGTCTAGGCAGAGAGAGGTCACTGACTGTGACGTGCCACTACATTAGAGTAGAGCAGGCCACACCGGACGGATGTACAAAGAACCACACCTTCCCCCTCGTTTCTCCAACCCCAAAACAAATACATCTATACAGCAGCACACTGTCAAAGCGCTTTGTTTCTGCCTTTTTCTCTCTCTCCCTCCCTGCCCTTCTCTCTCCCTCCCTCCCTGCTCTTCTCTCTCCCTCCCTCCCTGCCCTTCTCTCCCCTCCCTCCCTGCCCTTCTCTACCCCTCCCTCCCTGCCCTTCTCTACCCCTCCCTCCCTGCCCTTCTCTACCCCTCCCTCCCTCCCTGCCCTTCTCTACCCCTCCCTCCCTCCCTGCCCTTCTCTCTCCCTCCCTCCCTCCCCTTCTCTCCCCCTCCCTCCCTGCCCTTCTCTCCACCTCCCTCCCTTCTCTCCCCCTCCCTCCCTGCCCTTCTCTCCACCTCCCTCCCTTCCCTTCTCTCTCCCCTCCCTCCCTTCCCTTCTCTCTCCCTCCCTGCCCTTCTCTCTCCCTCACTCTCTGTCCTACTCTCTCCATCCATCCCTCCCTGGCCTTCTCTCCCTCCCTGCCCTTCTCTCCCCCTCCCTCCCTGCCCTTCTCTCTCTCTCTCTCTCTCCCTCCCTGCCCTTCTCTCCCCCTCCCTCCCTGCCCTTCTCTCTCTCTCTCTCTCTCCCTCCCTGCCCTTCTCTCCCCCTCCCTCCCTGCCCTTCTCTCTCTCTCTCTCTCTCCCTCCCTGCCCTTCTCCTGCCCTTCTCTCTCCCCCTCCCTCCCTCCATCCATCCCTCCCTGCCCCACTCACTCACTCACTCACTCACTCACTCACTCACTCACTCACTCACTCACTCACTCACTCACTCACTCACTCACTCACTCACTCACTCACTCACTCACTCACTCCCTTCCTTCCTTCCTTCCTTCCTTCCT